>NW_003852428.1:316667-318492 GCF_000181295.1 Otolemur garnettii | reverse complement strand
GAATGGATCAGTAAATTGTGGTATATGTACACCATGGAATACTATGCAGCCATTAAGAAAGATGGAGACTTTACCTCCTTCATGTTTACATGGGGAGCTAGAAAATACTCTTCTTATCAAACTGTCTCAAGAATGGAAGAAAAAGAATCCAATGTACTCCTCAGCCCTATTATGAAATTAATTTATAGCTTTCATAGGAAAGCTATAACCCAATTTTAGCTCAGGAACATGGGGACAGGGGAGAGGGAGTGGAGGGGAGGGGAGCGGGGAAGGTGGGTGGAGGGAGAATGACTGGCGGGATCATGCCTATGATTCATCCTATAAGGGTCCATGTGAATCTCTCTAAATGAAGAATATAAATGTCTTAACACAATAAAAAAAAGAAAGAAAAGAAAAGAAGAAAAAAAATTAAAAAATAAAAAAAGGAAAAAACTTTCTGGGAGCTAATTTGTTCATGGTCATATTTGTGATGGAAGATTTAGGCACTGATTGTATATCCCTTACCTCCCTTATTTCTTTGCTTTCCTATCTTTTGTTCTCTGTTTTGTACCTCTTCCTGGCAATGCATCCAGTCAACAATGAAAGCAACATTAATTTCTTTTATATCAGGTTCCCAGGTTTGCCCTTCATTACAATTCAGCAAATAAATAGGTCACCATAGTAAAAGAAAATGTCTAATTTAACTAAAAATGTGACATAAGCAATTATAATTCAAAACACACATTACAAAGGTAATGTGATCTGTCATTTTGGAGTGTCAGAGCTGTTGGCACCTTCTATATGAGAGGGTGTAGGGTTCTATTACAGTATCACTGAGGAGAAAAAATGTGTATAACTTATAACACACATCTCAGTGCATATGAATTTGTCATTCTGAAATTCTGCATAAGGTATTAAAAGGTTAAAGACATTAAAATACTTGAATCTGTATAAATCATTGTTAAACTTGTACTACCAAAACATGCAATGGCTTCAGTAAACCCTTATTTCTTAACTTCTTCTCCAAGTATAACCCAACAGAAGTTATGAAATCCTTCACATCGTTCAAGATTTGGTTCAAATGTTACTTTTCAGCACAACTTCCTCAAACTAGAATGGGTTAATTGTTATTCTTGACATCATATCTGTGACTCTTTTAAATTCTTCTCTCTTTTACTGTACACTCTTGTTTTATATATATATATATACACACACATATATATACACACACATATACACATAGGTATGAATGAATATATTCACATATGTATATATACATATATATGTCTTTTTCCTGCCATATGCTCATTAATTTGCTTACATCCCAACACTTACTTTTTTCATTTTTTTTCATTTTTTATTGTCAAAAGTTTTACTTATATAGAAAGTGGCCAAATGTCACTTAAAATATGGCAGAAAAAAAGATTGCCTTGAAAATACCTGTGAAATAGAATTTCACAAACATACTGTAGCTGATAATCATTATAAACCTTTGAGGATAGATAGAAGTAAAAACAGAGATAGAGAGAAAGCGATATACTTAAGTTGCCAGCAACACCGCCTTACAGGAGCACAAAGGCAGGGTACCTAGTCTATCCTAAGCAGCAGAACTCCCAGCAGAGGAGAATATGTAAACCAACAAGATACCTATACGTTTGAGCTTATGAAGTAGTTTCCAGATGAGAGTAAGTAATATTAAGAACTCAAGAAGTGGCTGGGCACCTGTGGCTCAAGTGGCTAAGGCGCCAGCCACATACACCTAAGGTGGAGGGTTTGAATCCCCAGCCCGGCCTGCCAAACAACAATGATGGCTACAACCAAAAAATGGCTGGGCGTTGTGGCAGGC
>NW_003852428.1:311484-316647 GCF_000181295.1 Otolemur garnettii | reverse complement strand
GATAGTTTGAGGCTCTGTCTAAAAAAAAAAAAAAAGAAGAACTCAAGAAGTATAGAAAGAAAAAAAAAAAAACAGATTACTTTGTCGCACCCCAAAATATTACCCTACCTCTCCAGCAATGGATTCTAAACAAAAGTGAATTTTGAAACGTCACATACAGAAGTCAATATATGGATCACAAGAAAAATCAATGGAAACCATGAGAAAGGTGAAAACCAATGCAAAGAAACTAACAACAACAATAATAATAATAATATAATTCAGGGCATGAATGAAACGTTCCCTCAAAAGATAGATATTTAGAAAAAAATAGCAAAACTTCTAGAGATTAAACAGCCATTTAAGGAATTCAAAATATAATGAAAGTATTAAAAACTTAGTTAATTAGTTAAATTAGTCTAATTAAAAATAGACTAAGCAGAGGAAAGATTTTCAGAGCTTAAATATAAACCTTTTGCATTAACCCAGTCAAAAATAAAAAGTATCAAAAGAAAGGAACAAAGTCATCAATAATTATAGAATTATTTAAGGTGTCCAAACATAAGAATAGTGGATGTTCCTGAAGGGAAAGAGAAAAAGAAAAAAGCTTGGCAAACCTATTTGAGGAAATAATGAACGAAAACTTCCCTAATCATGCTAGAGATTTAGATATCCAGATAGGAGAAGCAAGGAGACATAGATTGGCCCAAGTCAACATGAAGGAGACATTGCTTCTCCAGGGAGCAATGTATTTCCTAAGATATCCTAAGAGCTGCGAAATGGAAAAAGTCACTTACAAAGGAAAACCTGTCAGACTAAAGCAGAATTGTTAGCAAGAATCTCACAAACCAGAAGGGATTGGGTCTCTATCTTTAATCTTTATGTATGTATGTATTTTTGAGAGAGTGTCTCAAGCCGTTGCCTTGGTGGGAGTGCTATGGCAATCATAGCTCCCACCAAACTCCAACTCTTCAGCTCCAGTGATCCTCTTGTCTCAGTTTATTTTTTATTTATTTTTTATTTTTGTTTTTGGTAGAGATGAGGTCTTGCTCTTGCTCAGACTGGTCTCAAACCGTGAGCTCAAGCAATCCACCCACCTTGGCCTCCCAGAGTGCTAGGACTACAGGCATGAACCACTGCACCTGGATATTTAATTATTTTTTACTATGAATAACTGTAATCGAAGAATTTAAAAAAGGCAAAATATTTTTCAAATGAGCAACCACTGAGCGAATTTATCCCCACCAGATTTCCCCTCCCCTTCAATAAATGCTTAAAACAATTTAAACATGGACATTAAGGTCAATGCTCACCAGTATAAAAATAACCAAAGTAAACAAAGAAAAATTAAAACTATCAGTATTAACACAGAATTTTATTGTAGAGGTCATAATGTTAGTACATTTTAAAAATTCTGCCTAGATAATATATAAATTAATAATTTCTCTCTTTTTAAGTTGATTTTTGTTTTTTTAAATAAATTTATAAAGGAAGATGCTTAATTACTTAATGTACTCACAAATACTTTTTATTATATACTATATACATGTATGGTAGTATTCTTTTTTTGCCCCAAGTGCAAATTTTTATTGCTAAAATATTAATTCCCTTTGTGATTTTTTAAACATGTATTTGTTAATTTTAAAACTTTGGGAATTTTCTAGTTAAACTGTATAACTTATGGTTAATTTCTTTGCCTATGGCTCACCATATGATAATTCAAAAAATATTATGATATTTACTTTTTAAAAATATGTATTCTCCACTTTTCAAACCAGTGTAATAAATACAAATTTTAGCTCAATTTTGTTAATGAGATTTTCAATCTCTCATGTTCTCTCAGGTGGGCAGGAATGGGGGGATACACAGATGGATTTGTTGCTCACCTCTGTTTTCAGAAATTTCTACTCAGATTTATGAATTATCTGCTTAGAATACTTTCTAGTAAGTATTCCTCAAAAACTTTATATGGATGATATATATACTGAGAACTTGGGTGTCTAACATTGTCTTAGTTTTGTTTGATAAATAAATTACATTTTGTTTGGTTATAGAAACCCTAATAGTAATTAATATACCTTTTCTCAATAATTTACAGGCATTTTTCTAATTTTATAGTATTTTAAGAGTATTTCTACTAATTAGGAAATCTATTACTATTTCTTTCCCATGTGGGTGTATTACATTTCATGTCTTCACTTTTGTATACATTTTTCATTTTGTATGAAATGTTGAGGGATTTTGTGCAGGTATATTTCAACAAATGATTCAGGAATACACTGAAGCATTTCATTCTGGGGCTTAACACTTAATTCATCCCAAATATATCTTTTCATTTCACTATTTCTTCTCCCTTTGTTTTTATTTTATATATTTGGTCCTCTCATTTTCACACTGGGTAGCCATGTTTTTCAATTATTCATACATTATTTCCAGTTCTTTTTGGCTATTTTTAAATTATGAACTTTTTAATTCAATTCATATTCCAGAAAATAAATTGTTTATTAGAATTGATCATTCATATTTCAGTTAATTTTTAATTTAGAATTTTCTATACTTTTGGGTTTTGGAGTTTGTATTTGTTTATTCTAACTGTATTTTCTTTCTCCAGTTCAATATATTATGTAGTTTAAATTCATTTACAACCTCAGTCACCTTTGCCATGTAACTGAAGGTACTCACAAACTATAAGGATATGTATGTAAATCTCATAAGCAGATTAAATTTAATTTTGGAATCTAAATTAATTTGTGCAAACATACAAATACATGCATAGATATTATATGTGAATTGCATAACAACTTTATATTATGTAATACCATCATTTTCTTTTGATGGACTATTTCATTATTAATTTATATAATACTGTTTTCTCACATTGCCAGAATTGCTCAACCATTTCATCACGGTATAATGTGAATTTGTGTGAGTCCTTTCTTATGTCGTGCTAAAATCTAATTCTTAAATGTTTTTACTTTGATTATCATTTTCAACTGACACATAATAATTGTACCTATATACTGGGGACAGTGTGAAATTTCAATATGTGTGTACAATATTATGAGGTGTGTACAATCTTATGATTATTAAGATTTAATATTATGATTGTTAAGATTTGATATGTATGTTTGAAAACATACATCAAATGATTATTAATTATAGTCAACCAACAGTGCTATTGAACACTAGAACATAGACTTCCTAGCTCACAATAGTTTTGTATCCTTCTACCAACCCCCAACACCCTGCCCAGCATCTAGCAACCATCATTTTACTTTCTATTTGTATGAGATCAAGGCATTCAGCTTCCACATACGAGTGAATATATGTAATATTTCTCTTTGTACTGCCTGGTCTATCTATTTTAACATAATATTTCCAAGCTCATCTATGTTATCATATTTTGCAGGATACCATTGTTTTTGTATGCCTGAGTAATATTCCATTCTATCCAAAAACACACACACACACACACCCCATTTCCTTTATACATTTGTGTGTGAAGGATACTTAGGTTGATTCCACCTCTTGGCTACTGTGACAGTTTTGGAATAGACATGGGTGCAGATATCTCTGACATGTTGAGTTCCTTTCCTTTGAACATACAACCAGACTGGGATCTCTTGATTTCTATTTCCACTAGTTGGTAATGTGTAGAAATACTATTAATTTTTATAGGTTGACTTTGTATCCTATAACATTACTGAATCTATTTTGCAGTTCTTAAAGGTATTTTTGGATGCAGTGTTTAGAGTTTTGTGTGTGTAAGATCATGTTATCTGGAAAGAGGCATAATTAGACTTTCTACTATTTAAATTGGATGCCCCTTAGTTCTCTTGTACAACTGCTCTGGTTGGGACTTCTACTGTTGGGTTTAAGAGGAGAGGGCATCCTTGCCCTGTTCTAGTTCTTAGAGAAAAGGCTTCGGCTTTTCCCCATTCAGTGTGGTGCTAGCTGTCTTTTTGTCACATCCACTGCTTATTTGTTGCGGTATGTTCCTTCCATACCTATTTTTTAAGAGTTTTTATGATAAAGAAGTGTTAAGTTTTTTTTAAATAATTTTTCTGCACCTATTGAGATGATCATATGTTTTTTGTCCTTCCTTCTGATGATGTAAAGTATCACATTTATTGATTTATTTTGAAACATCCTTGCATCTAAGAAATAAATCTCACTTGCTACAATGAATGCCCATTTTAATATTCTGCTGAATCTGGTTTGATATTTCACTGAATATTTTTACATTCCAATGTACACTGGTGAACAGTGAAACCCCAGAATGATAGACTATTGTCTCTACCCTAAACAAGGCACAATATAGTGATGACTTTACTCCTCAAGGAAATTCTAACTCAGAAGCTCAGGTTGTGGGAGGCCAGTTCAGCTTCACAGAAGCAGGGCATTAGACTTGCTATGCCTTTAGGATGTGGTGTCTCAGCTCTGATCTTTTTCCCTGGGACACGAGTTCCTATGTCAGCTGAGTCCTGGGATACATAGCTGTTCAGCTCAGCCAAGGCAACACTTCTCCAGGGAGCAATGTATTTCCTCAGCTCATGCCCAAGACCAACATTATTCCCGGTGGCCCAGGTACAACTTTCTTGTTATGTGGAGTGCCACTTTATCTTAAGTATTGGTGTGCGTGACTGCTCTGGGCTGCCAAGGCATCGTTTCCTAAGAGGTAGAGTACTATTCCAACTTAAGCATCAGAGAGGAATGACTGCTCTGGGCAGCTAAGATAGTGTTTTCCCTGGAGATGGGATATCACTTCTGCTCAGGAACAAAGGCGTATCAAGTACTCCGGGAAGCCAAGGTGTCATTTCCCTGGAATGCCTCCGTTGCTTCAGCTTCTCCACTGGGAACCAGGGTGCAGAAGAGATGGCAGGAGAATTTAGAGAAGCTCTGCCAAGGCATAATTTCCCAGGGAGGTAGTGGACAACTTTACCTCGGGGCTCAAGGGGCAGGACACACACACGACTGGGCAAAGTAGATGGAACAGTTCTGCCAAAGCACCATTTCCCTAAGAAGAAAGGTTGGAAGATGAATTATTTGATAGTAACTTTATTTATGCAGTAATATTATTTTTAAATCAATTTAAACAGGTAAAATAAGTCGAGTATTGTGGCGGGTGCCTGTAGTCTCAGCTACTTGGGAGGCTGAGGCAAGAGAATCACTTGAGCCCAAGAG
>NW_003852428.1:296023-311223 GCF_000181295.1 Otolemur garnettii | reverse complement strand
CGGTGGTTGAACATAAGCCTTGATAATTTTTTAGAGCTTTTTATTCTTCTTAAGTGTGTAAAGGCTTCCTATTTTTAAATTCAGGAAGTTGAAAAATAATCATTAAAAAGAAATGCATTAATTGAAAGCCAGCTTGATATCAAAAATAATATTCAATAGTGGTAATATACATTTAATATATATATTTGACATGTTGTAAATTGAGATAGCCATAAAATCTGCAGATTATAACAATATACTATTGCCTAAGGATACTGGTGTGATGCTAATTTTACGTGACAAACCAGCTAGGCCATTGTACCCAGATACTATGTATTTGTTCAAACATCTGTCTTGATACTACTATGAAATAAAGTTATTTCTTAGATAAGATGGATAGTTAAATCAGTAAAGATTAAGGAAAGCAGATTACCTTCCATATTGTGCTGGGTGGAATCCAATTAGTTGAACATCTTAAAAGATTGAGTTCTCTGTAACAGGAAGGAATTTAGTCCCCAGACTAATTTGGTATTTCTTTTTACAATCTCAGGCATTTATTGATTCATTTACTTATTTTTAAATTATATTTCAGAATATTAGAGGGGCACAAATGTTTTCCTTTCCCCACTTCAGTTGAAGTTACAGTATGTCCATCACACAGTCAGTGCACACTGCACCGGTTAGGCATGATTTCACCCAACCCTTTTCTCTCTTTTCTACTTGATTTTTATTGATTTTACTTCTATCTGTACACCTGTGTACCTGAGTGCTAATCAGTTAGTTCCAATCTGATAGCGAGCCCATATGGTGATGCTCTTGGCTGTGGTGTTTGGTACTGGGCAGATGTGGTGTTTGTTTTTCCATTCTTGTGATACTGGACTTAAGGAATGGTCTTCAGTTCCATTCAGATTATTGAGACGGGTAATCATTTTTCATGGGTGATATACATATACTGAATTTTATTAATCTGATTATGAACTGATGGGCACTGGGGTTGATTTGCATCTTTGTGATTGTGAATTGTGGGTCTTTTTGATAAAATGATTTCCTTTCCTGTGGGTACAAAGCCAGCAGTGGGATTGCTGGATCAAACGGTACGCCCACTTTTAGCTGTATCAGCAGTCTCCTGACTATCTTCCATACGGGGTGTGCTAGTTTGCAGGTCCCCCAACGGTGTCTAAGTCTTCCTTCCGCTCTGCATTTTCAGCACTCTGTCTTATTTTTGGACTGTTTGATAAAAACCATTCTCATGAGAGTTCAGTAATATCTCATTGTTATTTTGCATTTTCCCGATGATTAGTGATGTTGCACATTTTCTCATATATTTATGAACCATTTGTCTTTGAAAAGTTTCTTCTTCTTTTCTTTCTTTTCTTTTTTTTTTTTTTTTTGCTTTTGCTCACTTTTTATTAGGATTGTTTGATTTTATCGCTTCTTGACCTTTAGGCTAAGATCAAGTGTGAGGATTGTTTGATTTTGTCCTGTGATTTCCTCTAGGTTTTTGGTGATTTTGGTTATTAGCTCTTTACCATATACAGATAGCATGCAAATATTTTCTTCCATTCTATAGGTTCTGTTGTCTTTTGCTCTGGTGGCTGTTTCCTTGGTTGTCCGGAAGCTTTTTAGTATAATCAAGTCCTATTATAAACTTTTGTTGTTGCTGTTATTGTCATTGGAGTCCTCTTCAAAAATGCTTTGCCTAGGCTGGTATCTATAATAATTTTCTAGTCTCTTCTTGTGAATTCTCATAGTTTCATACCATCTAGCTAAGTCTGTTATCCATCTAGATATAATTTGAGTGAGTGGTGAGTGATATAAACCCTGTTTCATTCTTCTACACGTAGCTACCCAATTTTCCCACACTATTTATTGAGTAGCAATTCTTTTCCTCAGTGTATATTGTCTGTTTTGTCAAAGATCACATGCAAATACATAGATGACTTTATATCTGTCTTTGGTATTCATAGTGAAGTATCAATTTCTCTTTGGGTCTCTAGCTGTCCAGCCAACTCTGCCAATTTTGTATACACTCATATTGTTTACAAATACATGTAGTCTAGTTCTGATCTTCTCAAGCACTTTGGAGAATTGTACTCCAAATTCTTTAAAAGTTAATCATGATCATGTAAAACTTTGTGAAATTAAATTTGAATAAATTATTTATTCAGTAAAATATTAGTGGAAATTTAATGGCCAATGCACAATTAACTCAAGCATCATAGAATATATATGTGGATAGGCCATAATTCATTCTGAGTCTATGGGTACCATCAACCATCATTGACTTATTTTGGACACATAGCATAAATAAGAAATAAGATTTTTTGTGCTAAGTCAGTTAGATTTTTGTTTTTTATATTACTTTGTCATACATTAGTCAATTCTGAATGTAGCAGCTGATGATACTAGCACAAAATACTGAATTAAAATGGCCTCCTTATTTCAGAAGATAGCATGATCTCATAGTGAAGGACATCCTTTAGTAAGAATTAATTTCTAGGGCTAAAATGAATGGAAATACCAAAGAGCTAGTACAGTTAGAATGGTCAGAATAGTCTTGACAAGAAATATTTTTTGGCTCTTAATTAACCTTAAGGTCTATGGAACCAAAAGTTGTGAATGCCAGTTAAGTTTCAGTTTGGCTTGTATAATCTTGTCAAATCTCCAGCAACTATAATATATTTATGATTCCTAAACCAATTTCCAAGTCTAATGTATTAGCAAACTTAGAATCAATGATTTTAAAAATAGCAATTTTGATATACCTGAAGAGCTATATGATAACACTATAAACACATACTGAGCTTGTCTTTGGCATTACCAGTGGAATCTGAGCCATACTAATGCATGACTAATGCATGATTAGACTCAATCTAATCTATTAAAAATTGTCAATGAAATAAAATTTATAGTTTATGAGTAATTATGAAACGTTATGGGAATTAGGTGATAATTAGAATTTGGTCCATATGCCTCAAAGTATGTTCATGGACACACCATATAGTCTCATTTCAATTTCTCCAAATTTTATGAAATTTAAAACATGCAGCAGAATTTGAAAGAAGAGTCAAGGGGAAACACCTAGAGCATGAAACCCATAATGAAACCAAAAACAAATCGAAACAAACAAACAACACATACCCATACAATCCTACAAATACCTAATTCTTGGTGGAAATGCAGTGAATTATTCATATTAAATTATTGGAAGCCATAAATATGAGGGTTGTTAACCTACCCTCATTTTATTATCCAATTCAATTGGCTTAATAGACAGATGGGACTTGGAGAACTATTGTATATAATGATCGGTTTGATGAGTGGCGAATCTCATTACAGCTGCTGTCCAGATGTGGTCTCCCTCCCGGAGAAAATTAATAAAGCTACTTCTATCGTGCATATTTTTGATGAGATCAGTTTTTCACCTCTTGTAATAAAACTTAGTAACATGAGAAGGAAATGTTTTTCAAAGGCATTGACAAAAGTAACCTATTTTTCTTTGAGGGAATGCATCATTGTTCCACTTCTGTTCCAAAGTTAAGTCTCCACAAAACATAACTGCTCAAAATCTCAGATAATATTACTCTCTTCAAATGTTGAAGACGTACTCCTTTTGGAAGCTGTAGTGAAATTCTATAGTCCTTCTGTTTAGAGGACTATGGTTAAAACAATTGTCATGTAGACAGAGAGGCGCTTCTAGGGATAATTAGTTTATATAATTTTTAATGTTTCTTGTGCATCCAGTGATTTATATAAGTTGAACTACTACTACCACTTACTTGAAGGAAAAAAAATGGTATACTCTGTCCCTTTGGGCATTGACAGCACTAAGCTTTAGCAGGAATATTAAATTTGGAAGAAAATATTTACTATCAGTACCTACTACTTTTACCCATTTATCAAGTAACTAAAGAAATCTCCAGTTCCCAGTGTGTTCAGATACCATGAATAGTTTCCAGCTATCCCCGCAGTGGTAGAAGCATTTGGTTAAGTAGATATAATGATTGTAGATACACAATTAACACAGTGTCTGAGGCAAATTCTGATGCAGCTTGGAAACTGTGGCAACCCGTAAAATTGTAATTAAAGGTTTGATGTTTTAGGTCAATAAATCTTCTGGTGTTGGTTTTAGTATCTAGCTTTTTATTGGTCCCTTCCTATACACTGTGAAGCCTAAGTAAACATGAAATTCATGGTGCCAATTCCAAACCTAATCTGACCCCCTTAGTCATTAATTTAGGTAAATTTAATTACAACACCAATTAAAACCATGAAAAAAAAAAAAGACTGGGTCCAAGCATTTCCTGAGTATATATGCATGCGGCATAAACAGATTTTTTACATTCCTACTGTGAAATCTCTTGCTGAAAACTTCTACAATGGGAATTAATTTTAACTAGTTGATTGATGAGACGAAAAATAGAACAATTCAAGTTTGGTAAACAAATAGTTTCATTTAATTTATTCCCGTTAGCCAGAGATTGGCTGTTGCAAATTTGTAATCTAGCTTGTTAAAATCTCTGAAGAGTGACCAAAATGGCAAATACATTTAGTCCACTTACCTTTAATCAGTGTATCTTATTGTATGAAACTTGGAATTAAAACAACCAAATAAAAAGACCAACTACATTTGTAGCAATATCTGTAGGTTTCATTTGTCGAAACATTGTTACATTTAAAGGTGAGAGACATCTCACAATATTTATTCATTAGTAAGATCCCAGTTTCGTTCTCATTGCCTTTCAGAACCTTGAGACTATATAATCACTACATTGTTATTCAAGAGCAAGACGATTTCACAGCCTTGGAAAGGAGTATCTTTAGGTCCTTAACATTAGTAGGTGATAAATGAGCAAGTTTTATATGATAAACCCATTCCATTTCTTAACTCTATTTCTTTCTTTTTTAAAATGTCTTTTTCTAGAGCATACGAAAGAAGTTCAGGAATATCAACTTTATATTGTGACACAATTTTGTGCCTACCTTTACATCAACTAGCCAAGAAATAGTCATTGCAAGGTGTTTGAACTAACACATGGCAACCAGAAGCTCTCTTATTCTTTCTTAAGAAACTTGGTGTCGGCTCAGCGCCTGTAGCACAGTGGTTATGGCGCCAGTCACATACTCCAAAAGTAGCAGGTTTGAACCTGGCCCAGACCAGCTAAGCAACAGCTAAACAACCTGAACACCGGCCCAAATTTTGTGGCCAGTGTCTGTAGTGCCAGCTACTAGGGAGGCTGTTGCAAGAGAATTGATTAAGCAGAAGAGTTTGAGGTTGCTGTGAGCTGTGATGCCACAGCATTCTACTGAGGGTGCAATAGTGAGTGTCTGTCTCAAAAAAATAAAATAAAATAAAATAAAATAAGAAAATTGGTGTCTCAGGCAAATTTTGATATAGCATTGAACCTGTGCCATTAAATCTGTGTAAGAAAATGTGCTACAATTGTACCATAAGGTTATTATTAAAAATATACATTAGAAGAGAGGCATAGTTTGAAATAAATATGCTAATTTTTATGTCATGAATTTAGATAAATAGTTAATTAAATGCCAAGTAAGTAGGAACATAGACACAATAATTAAAGAAGAAATTTAAACTTTAAAACAGTAATTCATAAAAAAATTAACACCAGAAATTAATGCTTTGAAATTTTCAATAAAATTAAGATGAAATTAAAAATAGAAAATATCTGGAAGGAATAAATCATACAATAGCAACTCAGAAATAAAAGTGCATTCTTTCTTATTTTACTGGTATTTAAATGATTAAAAAGACAGTACTATAATTATTATAAACATGAAACTAATCAATTAAATAAAATGGACAAATCCATAAAAAAGATAAAAGCAACAAACGCACCTACCCAAATATGTGCGATACATATAAATAAAGCACTTATATATATAATATATGATATGTGATAATTTAAAGATCAATATTTTTAAATAATCTACAGTAAATAGAGTTAAATATTTAGGAATAAAAAACAGATGACATCACAATAATAAAATAAAAAATATGATGAAGCACTTTTAATATTGTGAAAACAGAATAATTTTGCTAAAACCTTGGTGGTAAATGAGAACAAACCAGAAAATAAATCAGGCTATTCTGAATACAGTTCACTTTGCTATGGAAATGATATAAAAAAATTGGAATAGGGTGGTGCCTGTGGCTCAAGGAGGAGGGCACCAGCCCCATATACCAAAGGTGGTGGATTCAAACCTGGCCCCAGCCAAAAATATAAACAAACAAAAACAAAACTGCAAAAAAATAAGAAGAAATATTAGAACATCACACCTCTTGATACATAAGGATATTGCTATATAAATTTATATGTGTTATGAAAACATTAGTTATAGGGGCGGAGCCTGTGGCTCAAAGGAGTAGGTTGCTGGCCCCATATACCAGAGGTGGTGGGTTCAAGCCCTGCCCCAGACAGCCAAAAACTGCAAAAAAAAAAAGCAAAACATTAGTTATACTTCAGGTATTCAAGATTACCATTCCAAACTCAGTTAATATTATACAACTAGAAATAGAATGAAAAAGAAAAAATCATATATTCTCAATATAATTGCATATTAAATATATGTACTACCTATATGATACAAGTTTACAATCTTACATGAATAAAAAGTAGCAAGCTAGGAAAATAAAAACTGTTCTTAACTGTCAAATTATATCAGCAAGAACTTGAATTAAACAACATATTAGTAGTGAAATATTGATAACTTTCCATCTAATATTGTTAATGAGAATACAATGCTTTCCACCAGCATTCCTATAAAATACCATACTCAAAGGGTCTCATAAAGTGAAATGAGAAAAATTAACATAAAATTATTATTAATAAACTATACATAGTGGTCAAATATTGTTTAAGTGGTAAAATCTACATATAGATTATAAGAATTAAAACTATATTCAGCCAAATGCAGAGTAAAATTCAAAATTTCTCAAAACTAAATTATGTAAATGAGATCAGCACAAAGATGATGGCAATAAACTTAAAAATATGCTACTAGGATAGTGTATATAATATCAAAATCCTAGGAATAAATTTTTAAAAAGATCTGACATAACTCAAAGACCTCAAAAAGGGAGACAACATTAGGGCCTAAATAAACATATTAAGTTCATAAAGTTGAAGATAATAAATAAAAATAATTTTAATTCTTTTCAAATGATGAAAAATTAGTTTAGTCCCATAGAAAAAGCTCAGCAGGGGTGTGCATGTATGTATGTGAGTGTCAATTCAAAATCAAATAATACAAAAAAATTGTATGAATCCAATGATAACCTGAATGCTCTTGAATAAAAGGACAAGTTTGAGGTTTTAAACAGACATTAACATTTATCAAAAAGTCACTTTCAGACTGTCCGAATAATGGCACAAGGATAGTTAAGTAGACTAAAGGCACCAAATTCAAAGGTCCACCCATGTAAGGTGACACTAGAGTGTATTGAGAAAGAGATGATCTTTTTAAAAATGATAGTGATAAATTGGATTTCATTATACAAGACTGAATCTCAATCCCTGTCTCAGAGCACACACAAAAATAAATCTGAACAGATGTACACTTAAATAGAATGGGATGCAAATAAATATTCTTGAGAATGCAGAATATATTCACAAGTATTATTTTCAAAAGATACAAAATTGCTTGCTGTGAGCAAAGATAGATAATTTGAATTTCATTAAAATTTATAAGAATTGGTATATCAAAAAACCTATAGAAAAAAATAGTAAATTATAAACCCCAAATCCACAACTGTGGGAGAAAGAACACACACAGCGTCTGACACCCTTGGCCCACTGTATGACTTCTATAAATCAGTAAGAGATGAAAAGACAGCAGTGTGAATATAGTAGAACTAACAAGGTCAACAGTACAGTCCAAACATGAAGTGTCCATAACTATGCCACAAAAGGCAGTATCAATATAGTAAATAAATATAAACATATAGGAGATGCCCGTAGCCATGAGTGATCAGATAAATAAGAATTAAATCACAATGTGATACTGAAAATTACTTGTCATAAAGTGTAGCTATCTATGTGAAGGACCAGCATACAATAAACCAAAGAGAGAAAGAGAATAAGAAAAAGAGAAAAGGAGAATGAAGAGAAGGAAGAAGAAAGAAAAGGGAAAAAAATTAGAAGAAAGAACACACCAAAAATGGCTAGAAATCAATTGAAAGTCTCACCCCTCAGTTATGTGAAAATATACCTGCACAACTATTCTTGAAAATTACCTGTATTTGGAATTATCTGGTGAATTTCAACCTACACAAATCTCATGACATAACAATTTCAATTTGAAATATATATTCTAAGAAAGGTTAATATAAGTAGTTAAAAAAATCTATAATAATATTCATAGTAACATTATTTAGGATTGCCCAAACTAGGTTTTTAATTTTAACACCTGTTTTTATATTTAAATTTGGTTTCATATAAACAAATATTTAGAAATGGGCATTGCTCCTAGAATTATATTTTTCTCATCTCCACAACCTCTTCTTTCTCTTAATCTCCAATATCAAATTTGGGACCAATTAACATTTCCTCAGGCTCTGTTTTTTTTCTTTTGTGTTTCTAATTTATTAAACTATTTCGCTATACCTTCAAGGTTACTGGCATTTGGGGCACAATTTTCTACTTTTTAGCATACTTGGTAATTTTGTTCCTGTGATATGTCTTTATCTGTTGAATAATAGGTTTGTTTACTTGCTTTAAGGAACAGTGTTAGTGAGTCTCTTGCATGCCAGCGAGAGCCTAGCTTTTCTAGAACGTATGTCTCCAGTTCTGCAATATTCTCTCACCCAAGACTTGTAGCTTAATTCCCCTGTCCCTGAGTACTGAGTGAATTTAATGACTCATTTCCAAATAATAGAGTATGACAAGAGGTATGTGGGAGCTTTACAAAGGAGAAAGCTGGCAGAGAACATCCTAAATAAGAGATGAAGGTGAGGTTCACCAGTAATAAGTAGTGCCAGTGTCCCACACCCACTGGGAATGATGCCATCAGAACCCTTCACCTTGATAATGATAATCATTCCTAAATAGCCATACTTTCAGTCCAATTGTGAAAAAAACAGAAAAATCCACACAGAGGAATATTCTGCAAATTTCCTTACTGTGCTCGTCAATACACCAAATTTATGAAAGACAAGAACAGAACCAGAAATAGTCACAAAAATGGTATACATCGTACAGTAGGAAATGGAAAAACAGGTGAATTTTAGATGAAGTTTCTAATTTACTATATAGATTGTACCTATGTTAATGTTTTAGTTTTTATAAATATTCCATGGCTATTTAAAATGTAAAGATTTGGAGAAATAAAAAGTACAAGATAAGACTATTGTCTTGTAAAGGATTCATTTTCATACATCAAAAAAATTTCAAAATAAAAACCATTCAAAAGTGAAAAAATGTGTATTATTTTATTAAGAATTAACTCAGAATATATCAAGACTTATGAAAGCCTTCATCAAAATCAAAATTTCTTCCTCCTATGTTGTAACCAAATTATGCATTAGTCTTCTAAATCACCCTTTTTTAAGTGTTCAAATAAAGAGTGCTATTATCTGAGTTATATTTATAGCAGCATTCCAATAATTACATGAGTTATAGAAAGAGCACATTCAGTTCTGTCTACAATTCACTGTTTTGGAATGAAATTTTGCTCAAATATGATTGCCATACTAGGAAAGATTGGATCATAGAGAGAATATTATGTTTACTAGTGTGCCAATTTGAGAGATACACTAGCGAAAACAGAAACTGTATCTGAATGAGCCAAACGGTATAGGAAAACACAAAAACATACACATACAACAAACACATACCATTTACAGTAGCCATGTGTGTTATGAGCCATGCACTACCATTATTTCAACTCTCCACCCATTTTCAGATGAACCACCTTCCATCACTTCAAAATAAAACAAGTTTCAACTCTTCCAATTCCTATTGCCACAAACAAATTTCAAATATTTTGTCGGGTAAATTACTACATTTATTGTAATATTTATGTGTTTCTTAACTATTTATCATGTGTGATTCTGTGCTACTATTTTTACCTTCTTCTAACAATTTGTATTTTCTAATTATTTTAAAATGTTTTTTACCATGTTCTAACAATTTAAGAAATAAGGAAAGAAACTTCTAGGTACATGTTAGGGAGTTGAACAGGTGTTAATGTTTAGAGATGGAGGGAGGAGGAGCTTAAATATTGACAGATATATATTTCTGTAGGCAGTGAGTAGCGTGGAAGGCATGGTGGGATAAACAGCATTATTAGTCTGTGGGAACAGAAATGTGCATTGTAGAAAGATGAGCATTCCATTTATCTACAGGGCAATTATTAAGGTGTGCTAAGATTGTAGATTTAGCTATCTTTGTATTTTTGTAGAGTATTAGCTTTTAAAAGAATAACTATATTTAATGATTTTTCATCTGCAATGTCTAATATCACAGTATCTTATATGATATGGATATACAAAATTGGCTATAAATAAACTATGTTGAGCAAATGAATGAATGGAATAGGCAAGCAATGTTGAATAAATTTGAAACACATGTCTTTTTCATACAGTAGTACTAAATGTTTCTCCCAAACTTTTATACTGATTGACCACCTAAGATACTAAATCTCTCTGATGTGCCCCTGTCTTGGATGACTAGACAGGACAAAAAGTGAAGGAAAACACAATTTCTCCTAAAGAAAGGGAGGAGAAAACATACAAATATGGAAGATCAACAAACTCCCAGATGAGCTATGATTCATGTATGTATTTGGTGTATAGGGGCACTGTTATTGGTTGAACACCATTCCCTGAAATTAGTATATGTGAATTCCTAACCACCACATCTCAGAGAAGGACTTTGGAGATAGGAACTTTAGGGACATGATCAACTTTAAATAAGGTCATTAAGATTGTCACAATCTAACCTTATATAATTTTTTTAGAGACAGAGTCTCACTTTGTTGCCTTTGGTAGAGTGCTGTGGCGTCACAGCTCACAGCAACCTCCAGCTCTTGGGCTTAGGCAATTCTCTTGCCTCAGCCTCCCGAGTAGCTGGGACTACAGGCGCCTGCCACAACGCCCATCTGTTTTTTGTTGCAGTTTGGCTGGGGCTGGGTTTGAACCCTCAACCATCGTTATATGGAGCTGGCACCCTACTCACTGAGCCACATGTGCTGCCCAGATTGTCACAATCTAATGAGATTTGTGTCCAATATTAGAAGTGAAAATTAAGGCACAGACTCACATAAGGAAGCTAAGCTTTAGTGAAGACACACAAGATAGCCATCTACAAGCCAAGGAGAGAGGACTAGAACAGACCTTTTCCTCACAGTGCTCAGAGGGACCCACAACCCTCTCAGGACCTTGATTTTGAACTAGTAGTCTTCAGAATCGTGAGAAAATGAATTTCTGCTGTTTAAGCCACACAATTTATTTATATCATCTTGTTAGGATGATTCTAGAAAATCAGCACACACAAAAAATCTATCAGCTATTGTATGTTGGCTACAGCTTCCATTGCAATAGTCCCTCATCCTTTATAGTTTTACAGGGAGTGGGAAATCTAGAAATTGCATTTCAGACAGCACTGCCAGTTGATTTCTAGTTAGTTGCTGGGACTATGAGTCCCTGATGTGAATGTAAAAAAGAAAAGAAAAGAGAAAAGGTCACTTATTGTTCTCACTGTGATGGAAGCATCAACAGCAGATCGTGGCACCTCTGGGAATCTGTGGAGGCTGACATCATTAGAAGCAGTGGCACCACGGGAAGCTTCATCTGTGTAGCTGCAAGTGTAGACTTGTGGGCTTCAGGGAGGATAACAGCCACTTCCACACATCTGTGAAACATCTTTCCTCCCTCTGGAAACATCAGGACTGGCAACTAGGTTTGTGAACAAATCCTTCTAGGTTTGAAAAGTCCAGAGGTGTTTCAGTTCTCCTGGCTGAACATTGGTTCAGAAAAGTCTACAGATAAATGAGCAGTCCAGAGACAAATGAAAGTAAAGAAGCATCTTCAAGAAGAGAAACTGGGGGTGGCACCTGTGGCTCAAAGGAGTAGGGCGCTGGCCTCACATGCCGGAGGTGGCAGGTTCAAACCCAGCCCTGGCCAAAAACTGCAAAAAAAAAAAGAAAAAGAGAGAAACTGAGAAACTGGGGCATAGGCAAGAAGGTCTGAAAGGTTACAACTGGTTAGATAATAGCACATAATAAATATTCTCAATAGTAGCCTATGTTTGAAAGTGAGGGTAGTAATACAGATACAAGCCAAATTAGAAAGGAGAGAATAAACAGAGTAAAACATTTAGATTTTTCAGCAAGTAGTCTGTACTATTATATTTGTCAACATTTTACTATTATAAAATAACTGTGAGGAAAGCCAGGCAGGTATTACTATCTCCATATTATAGATGAGAAAATAACAGGTCAGCTGAAGTTAATCAGTTATAATGCTAATTCAATGTTTAAGATACTACTGCTCTTTATTTCCCGCAATTTAAAAAATTAATAATTATTATTTCTATTTTCAGTAGTAGTCATCACTATGTTTTTATCTCACATTGAGTTGGTTCTGAATACAATTCCCAATAAAATCATCCATCGTACTTTAATCCAGTTGTTATTCTCAATATTGGGTTTTAAGAAGTTATTACAATTTATGTCTTTATTCATTTGCATAAATAATTCAAAGAAATATTTTAATAATTTGCATCTGTAGATATATTTTAATAGGAGGTTAAAGGTAATGCACATTTTCTTTCCGAAGTGCAGAGTCCTGTTTTGATGACCTGTGTAAAATTCCCATGTAAATCAAATGATGTTCCAATCAGAGCAAAGAAGAATAACAAATCATTGAAGTGAGGTAATTTCAAATTTCATTTGTATTTTTTCTTTTTATTGACAAACCTTAATTTACATAGAGGTTACAAAGTCTATTTAAATTCAAAATACCTTAGTATTATGTAAATATATAAGGTAAAAAGGGGGAATATCTTTTGTTTTAAAATTTATTTGTAGATATTAGTCTATTCAAATAATACCAATTTAACTTGAATTATAGGAGGTTTCAAGAGATGCTGTGCAAGCTAAAAGTTATTCTGCATTACAAGTTCAATCCCCCATGGGTAAGTTTACTTTTGAAAGAGACAGTTTGAAAAGGACATCCTTGAAAATCAGAGACTATGAAAAATTATACATGAACAATAGTAAACCTCAAAGAATTTCAGGACATATAAATGTGTAAGAATGAGTTGTAATTACAATTCTATAATTACATGTATGCTTGTCAAAGTAATCTGTCCCTCGTTCTTTTTTCCTATTATAAATAATATCAGTGTCTGTGATATATTTGGAAAGAAGTTAAACCAATAGAGAAAGTAGTAAGACTACTAAGCTTACAGTAACAGCTTAAGAGAATGCGTAATTCCTCAATAAAAATGGACATTGTGAAATGACACGAGATACAGAAAAAGGATTCTGAGTTTCATAATTATGTATACATGGATTTTCATTTCTAAACATTCAGATGAGGGAAAGAAAAGTTGGAGACTTCTATAGAAAATGAAACTTTTGTTACTGGGAAAAAATATTAAATTTATATTCTGAATAAGTCACTTCCTAACTGGATAAACTTAAGATGTCCATTTAAACTCTATAAATGGAATTCCTTATTTAAAAAATAAAGCACATAATAGAACCTCATAAACATTTGTGATGATTAAATTGAATCCTGTATTCACATATAGTATTCAGATTTGGATTGATGAAGTACTTGACAAATGTATGTCGTTACCTTATGTTCAAAATAACTTTATATCTATTTATAAAGAGAGTTATATATGGTGAAAATTGCTTGAAGGAAGAATCATAGTGATTCTGGTAATGATAAAATATCAATTGCTCTGTTTCATTATATTTAGTTTATTTTTTCTCCAAACTCAGCCTTAGAAAATTGGAAATCCTGACCTCAATCAATCTTTAATTTTTCTCTGCGAATTCAAATGCATTTTCATTTATTACAATTTAGAATTGTTATTAAATATTTCACAGTATAGTCAGTGGAAAAACCTATGTATATGAAAGTAAAGATTGATTAGGATATAGATAGTTTAACTTTTATTATCTTATTTCCTAAACACTAATTGTGTTTTTCTCCTAATTTTTGTTCAATTTGACACCATAATAAACTAAGTTATTGCAATTAATTTGGAAGTAAATTTAATATTATGTCAGAGGATGGTAGGTTTATGAACAAAGATTAGGCTTTATAAGCCATATTTGGAGTAGGGTGAGGCTGGGAAGAAGGATGCTGAAATTTGCAATAAAACATCAATCTAAAGCTGAATGAGAGAATAAAGTTTAAGTGCAAACATGTGGTGGGAATTGAGCCTAACAAATTTGATCTGAGGGAAGAACATTGTAGCAGGAGATCAAAGCCGGTGCAAAGACCTGATGCAGAATGACATTAGGACTTTCAGGAGAATATCAACAATTTCAGTTCTACTCAACAAACAAGAAACTAAAAGGAGATGAAGTAAGAGGGTCAGTGGGAGGAGGAGGAGAGAGTGGGTGCAAACCTGCAGAGTCCTAGATCTCCTACTAAGATACCGTGTGTGTCATCATTAAAGCAGAGACCTTGCACGAAAGACTGCCTGGATTTGACTCCTATACTGCCACCCGCAGGCAGGAAATCCGGGTAAAGACACAATCTGCTTATCCTTTTAATCACCCATTTATGAAATTGTGATAATCATACTTAAACACCATAGGAATTTTCTTAAGTTTATTTTATAGAGTGAAATGAGGAACCATACATTTTGAGCACAGTAGTGATATAATCAGACTTATATTAAGAGTTTACTCTGACTAGAGTGAGGAAAGTGTAAAACCAGAATAGCAAGAACATTTAGGGGAGAGATTACAGCAATTCAGGTGAGAGAAAGCAAATGTCTTCTTCTAGTAGTGAAGGATAGAGAAGTTTTAGGTGTGAGATATACTTTGATGAAATACCAACTAACCTTCATGATGACTGGATACGGACTGTGAGAGAAAAGAGAGTATTAAGAATCAACTCAAGGCTGCCATTGGAGCAGTAGAAAGGGGGGGACTTCCTGAAATGGGAAAGACTGGGAGATGGAGAAAACAGGGAAGAGAGAAAACCAGTACGTTTAGGAGGAGGAAACGGGAGG
>NW_003852428.1:253010-295577 GCF_000181295.1 Otolemur garnettii | reverse complement strand
TAACTCATTTGTACATAGATCATGAATACATTTATGCCATTATGGGATTCAATGTGTTGATTATTTGTACAAATTGGAGTGCTTACATCCTACTAATCAACATAGCCTTCACCTCATTTACCCAATTACAGTGTTAAGACATTTGTATTCTACACCTAATAGATCCAACTTGTACTTGCAGTATGGTCCATAGTTATGGTCCCCCTACTAACCTTCCCTCTATCAACCCACCCTCTCCCTTCCCCTCTTCCTTCCCCTTCCATCCTAGGCTATAGCTGTGTTTCATCTTTTGTATGCAAGTGTGAGTGATTATAAATTGGTTTTACAGTAGTACTGAGTACATTGGATTTTTTTTTCCATTCCCGAGATACTTTACTAAGAAGAATATTTTCCAGCTCCATCTATGTAAACATAAAAGAGTTAAAGTATGTGTGCTTTGTTCATATATATAGATATACCCACATACATTTATGCATATATGGTGTGTACATATGTCTATGTGTGTGACATTAAATATGTGTATGCATATATATATTTAATTGAATATCATTGAATATGTATCTCATACAAGGAAACCTTTAACACTATAGTACTTTTTTGTTAAGAATCAGGAAAATATCTTCAGACCCCACAAATGTCTTCTTAGCTAACATTGTCATGTGATGTATTATTTGGCAAGTGGTAGACACTTTGATGATAGAGAAATCCAGCATCTGTTTCTGAATCATGGCTTATGGCAACAAAGGACAAATGGAGCAAGAGGTCAACAAAGCACAGTCAAACACAAAATCTCTCTTGCTGTGAAACACTGACCTGTCTCAGATGTCACATTCACCTTCTTGAGTAGCTTCCAAGTGTCACTCTGAGCCATCTTCACCATCACCTGAAAAGACAGTCTCACAAATCAACCAGAGCACTAACACTGAACCTCTAAAGAGACACATGAAAGTAGAAAAATCCAGCACCAGTTCCTGACTTTCTTGTGAATAATTTCCTTTAGGGTATGCTGGGAATACAATGGAAAGCAAAAAGATAGATTTAATCTAGGACATTTTAGAAAAGTTCCACCTGGAAGATGGATGAGAAGAGAAAATAGAAAGAAAGGTTAACTTTGACCATTGGAATTATCTCTCTGGTGCAACAAACAGCCATGCAAATGTAGATCTCAAGGATATACTGGCACATGAACACACATAGTGGAACCAAAAGTCTTGCGGTTTTCAAAAAGATGAAGAAGAAAACACACACACACACATGTGCATGCACACACACACACGAAGTCCTTTCTCTTGATGAACATGTATCATCTAAATATTATAAATGACAGATGTCTCTATGACAATGCTTACAATGTTTGATGGACTAGATTGATGTTATTACATTTATTTATTTTCTTCTGATAAATAAAAATTACATCTGGATAAGGTATCATGACTTTTCTAACTAATCCAGTAATTTACAGAGAAGATAGGACATTCTAGATGCCAGAAGTAAAAAGTAAAATAAGAACGAGACAGAGAGGTAAGTAAGATGGTCCAGCAGTAGCCCCGTGAAGTGACTAAAACAGCAGTGGTTAGAGGACTAGGCTAACATCCTTACAATATTCCTTAAGAATTTGTATCATCAAAGGCCTTCAGTATCAGTGATAAGAAAATTAATTAAATCTGTCACCTTTGCTGTTGTGGGTAGGGTGAGAAAATTCTCACCAAATTGAAAAAAGAATAGCTCTGTAATTTGATATGTTTGGGCATGCATTTACACTACACTTCCAATGTGGAGATACCCCAAGCTGACACAGTAGCAATTAAAAAATGATCCTGGTGTGGTAAAAACCCTGTGGGGCTGTCTAAAAATCAAGTGTAAGATTTCTCTGGAGGGACAAATCACTTTCTGTAGGATTTAAAGGGGAAAATCCAAAGAGACCAGATTCAAATAAACTCACAATCTTGAAATCAGAAATAACAAAATTGATGGTAAATGAAAGTTAAAAGTTAAAAGCACTAGGAGACCTTGAGCATTAAGCTTGCATTAAAAGTAAACCCCAAGAGGATGAAACAAACATTGAAATTACAGAAAAATTACACATAGGCCCGCTTACATATTGCCTAAGTGTGTTTAAAAGGATTAAAGAGATAATAAAGTAACTTCTGGTTAAATATAGTGAACTTGAGAAGACAAAATCTTAATTTGTCAGTGAAAAAAGTCAAGAATGAAATTAATTTATTAACTTATGCAGGGAATCCAGAAGGCTTAGTAATGGCTGGCAGTAAACTCTGAAGAGTGAAAGAAGACCGTAACACCAGGGGGCAGTGTTTGAAAGTTTAAATGAGAAGTTCTACCTAAGTCTCTTTGGTCTGCTCCATTCAGGGTGGAAAGGGCGGGCTCCCTACCTAAGAGAAAACTTAAGGATCATACTTTAATGAGTGTACAACAGAAACGCTCTGGGCTTTAGAGAGAAAGTTGAATTTTGGGGGGCTATTCTGTTCACAGGGAGACTAAGAAATAGACAGAGAATTCTAATACTTGGTGAACTAACTGGTAGGTATTTTATTTATTTATTTACTTGTTCATTTTTTGGAGACAGAGTCTCACTGTTGCCCTTGGTAGAGTGCCATGGCACCATAGCTCACAGCAACCTCAAACTCTTGGGCTCAAGCAATTCTCATACCTGAGCCTCCCTAGTAGCTGGGACTGTAGGACCCACCACAATGTGCACCATTTTTTGTTGTTATTATTACTGTCGTTTTAGCAGAGCTGGGCTGGGTTTGCACCCTCCAGTCCTGGTGTATGTGGCTGGCATCCTAACCACGTGAGCTACGGGCGCCAAGCCTGGTAGGTATTTTAGACAGGATATGGGGCATTATCTTCTTTACAATGTATGGCAAGCAGAAAAACTAAATTAAAACGAAACATAACCATACCTAACAATTTGTCTGCAGTGATTTCTGCAGTGACACACCAGTAATATCATCCTATGATAAAGGAGAAAATGGGAAAATATCCCTTCACACATGTTATTTGAACTTGTTCTTTTAATACCCCTCTCTTAAGCATGAGAGAGTGGATGAATATCATCAGGACAGCAACTACTATGAAAAGAGAAACTAACACAGCCTGAAATAATCAGGTTATATAAATTCTGATCCGACATTGAATGAAACAGGTGAAAGCAGACGGGCTTGTCTTGTTGCCAAGATCAACATAAAAACATTCAGATTGTAGCTTAAATCCCTACTGAAGTGCCTTATATCAGGTGAAGTAAGTTCCTCTTCTGTGACAGCCATAGAAGTTATCCACTCATGACCTTCTCTAAGAAAGAATTTGCTTTGGAAAGAGTAAAGTTAGTTGACAGCATTGAGCTGCTCTGGATCCACTAGAGAGTTTTGTCACAGGTACGATTTTGCCAGACTACTCTCAGCTAGGGGCTGAATGGAGAGGGGGTGCTTGAGCTAGGATGGTCCTACGCAACGTGTGACTGCTCTAATGGTGTGTCTTTGCTCTGGGGTTGGCCAATACTTTCTCATAGGTTCCTCTGAAGGATAAGGGTTTTTTTTTTGTTTGTTTGTTTGTTTTTAATTCAAGTATTCTTTTCTTCGTTCCTTGCATCTTGACCTGGGTCTCTCTTTACCCCTATTTCCTTTTTCCTTTATATTTCACAGCATGGAATTTTATACCTAGTGGAAACTATTATTTAAATTGAAAACAAGTATTTCTATGGGATATAAAATATGAAAAAAAATGCCATATAGTTGGAATCGTACAGTATACTAAATCCTTACAAGCAGCTCCTCAGGCCAAAAAAAAAAAAAAAAGTGATTTCAAAAGGAAAACTAATTATACATAAAATAATCAGGAACACTGGAAACAAACATGGGTCAGAAATGTACTTTGCTTGGTTTATTCATTTATATTTGTTTAAAGTTGGTTTATGGCTTTAAATGGCTCATCTTTTAATATCTCTTAGTGAGTGAAGTGTTTCATGGCACCAGAAAATAGCATATGTGTTTCAATGGATGAGTTTTAATTTTCATATAAAAGTCAATTGTGTCAAGTGTTTTGATAGTATTGATCAAATATCTATATGTTTAATAATTTTTGTACATTTTATAAATTACTGAAAAAATGGTATTAATACATACAGAATAAGAAGATGCTATGAAGTCTATGGCAATAGAAACTATGGCATAGTTTGATGAAAATATTTCAGATTGTGTATAGAACCAGCACACTGTACCCCATGACTGCATTAATGTACACAGCTATGATTTAATTAACAAAAAGAAAAAAAAAACATTTCATTCATTGTGCTTCTGTCTTTTTCTGCCTTTAGCTGTGTCTTTTGTTTCAAGTTCTATAGCTCTGTTTATAAGCATACATACATACATATATATGTACACACATTTTGAATTGTTAGATCTTTAAAAATTGATATTTTTATTATTATTTTTAACTTTATTAATATAGTTCAAACAATTATTGGACTTTATCTTTTACAGCAAAGTTGAGCAGAAGGCAAAGAGCTTCCCACATGTTCCCTTTCTCCAACACATGCAGGTCTCCCCCCTTACCAACACCACCCACAGACTGGGACTTTATTTTTTTTAATTAATGGATTTACATGAAATTATAATTCCAAGTCAAAGTCCATAGTTTACATCAGAGCACACTAAAGGTGCTGTACATTTTATGGATTTAGAGAATTGTATAATGACATATACCGACCATTATAGCATCACATGCAATATCAGTGTGCTCCAGCTAGTTACCCTTCCCTCTTCTTTAACTTTGAGAAGCGACGACATTTTTATGGCCTTCGTAATTTTGCTTTTTTCAGAATGCCATGTCGTTGGAATCGTATAGTATGCATTTGTTTCCTCTATGACTTTCTATGGTTTGAAAACTCATGTTTCATTGCTGAGAAGTAGATCATATATAGATGTGCCACAGTTTATTTGTCCACTCACCTACTGAAGGACCTTTCAAGTATTGAACATTATGAACAAAGCTAGAAACATCTGTGTACAGGTGTTTCTGTTCACATACTTTTTCAACTCTTTTGGATAAATAACAAGGGACATAATTACTGGATCATATTATAACAGTATGTTAAGTTTTAAAGAAATTTAAAAACTGTGTTCTAAAATGGCTATATGATTTCACAATTCCACCAGCACGGAATGAAAAATTCTGTTACACATTCTCACCAGCACCTAGTGTGATCAGGGTACAAGATTCTAGGTAATCTAAGGGGTTGTAGTGGTACCTCTCTGCCATTATTATATTATATAGCTTTGACCTGAAATATGCGCCATAGGTGTTAGTACAGCCACTGTAGCTTGCTTTAACTTTGTATGTACATAGTATATAAGTTTTTTTCAACATTTTAGTTTCAGCTTAGCTCTTTATATTTAAAACATGTTTCTCATAAACAACATGTAGTATAGTTTTGCTTATTCATGGTTTCTGACTTTACATTTTTTGAACAGTATAATTCAACCATATAAAATAAATAATATGCCTGATTTTGGTGTCCCAAATTGGCATTTGGTTCTTAGTTATCCTATTTATTCATCCTTTTTTTTTTCCTTTGTTTTCCCTACTTTCTTTGCTGTGAGTATTTCCTATGGTCACTTAATATCTATGTATTGGGTTTTGGCATGGTAGATATTTTAATGAGCAAATAATATACTATTTCATAATCTTTATTAGAAACTTATAACAATAAAAAGTTGTTTTTCTCCAGGTTTTTGTGGAATTTTTGTCCTTTTTTACTTCTTTTTATAATATTAACCCTCTATTTCACTTGAAATAATCTTTAGGTTATTAATACTTTTCACTCAAACTATAAAAACTATAAATACAAAAATTAGATATTTTATATTTTCCTATGTATATTTCTTTTCTGGTGCTTTTCATAACATAGCTTACACCTGGATTTCTATTTCTTAGTTCTTTTCTTCAATTTGAAGGACATATTTTACTACTTTTGTAATTAGTAGTAAATACTAATTTATTTATTGAATAAAATGCTTTTAGCTTTTGCCGGTGAATGCTTTCTCTTGAAATCTGTTACATTTAAAATAACGTTTTTACTAAATATAAAATTATAACTTAGGATTTGATAATTTTCTTTCTGTAATGTTGATATTGAATTGGACAGGGGAATTGCTTCTCAGAGCATGAAAACATTCATGGCTGCTACTGGGGGGAGGGTTGGTATTGCTGCCTCTGACTCCCACTACAGGCCCAGTGGTGGGGAAGGGCACAGTCTAGTGGAGGCCGTGTTTTCAAAAAGTAACTGTGCTGACACTATTTAGGACTGGGGGGTTTGTGTGACTAGAGTGCTCTTACTAGTCCAATGTCTCTTTGCTGTCTCTAGACAGCTCCCTATGTTAGTCTAAGGAGCTCTGAGGGTCAAGAGGCTCTCCTATGACATGGTTAGGATTTTAGAATGGCACAGCAAAAAGATGAACCATGGACTTTTTTATATCTTACCCTTTCCCTGCCTTAACGAGGTCCTCTGGCACTCAGACAATCTTGGCCAAACAGGCTTCCTCATTTTTCTTTCCTTCCTTACTTTTGGTGTTTTCCACAACTTTTTTGTTGAATTCCAGTCTTCTCCCTTTAAGGATATGTTCAAGTGCGATGCTCTACCTGCTACTATAATTCCTCATCACGGTAAAAATGAATACCAGATGCTCCTAGTCAGCTATCTTGAAGCCAGTCAACTTTCCTATCTAGTCTCTTTCAGTTTACAAGTAAAATAATATATAAACTGAAACACACAGAGAAGATAGAATAAAGTAACTAAAATAAAAAAAAACTGTTATAAGTGGTTCAATGTAGTGACAACATTTAACATTGACATAATTTGGGTTATAGAAAAAAAAAAAAGCAGAAAATGGGGTAGAAGCAACACCTGAATACATATTCCCTATGCATGTTCTAAAACATCAGACCAAAACGTGGATTCATAAAGCTGTGTACAAGCTAAAAAAGATCAATGCAAATAAAATGGCATATAGAAACATTATAGTAAAATTTATGAAGAAAGAAACATTTTAAGGAATTAATTTTGAAAAGGCAAAATATTTTTAATTAAAAATCAACACAACTAACAGCAGAATGACCTCTCTACAGAATCAATGAAATTAAGAAAACAATAGGATTGCATCCTTAAAGCACTAAAAAAACATAACCAGCAACGTAAAACTCTGTAAGTAGTGTCTCATTCTTCCAAAATTGAACATTTAAAAATATCATAAAATGACAAAAGTGAGAATTTTTCAGCAGCCTGCCAGCCTACCTACACTGAAATATAACGGTATAAATTGAGGAAAAATTATTCCAGTCAGATATAAGAACTTAGGGGGAAAAGGGCACCTTAACAAGGACTGCAATGTTGGGAAAGACAAATCTGAAATTCTCAACTGCAAGTGCCATGTAGATGAATGTTGATAAAATGAAATGGAATTAGGCAGAGATGAATGAACAGAGATTTACCAGACAATACAAGAGAGATAACAGTTTAAGGGCAATAAAAACAATTACCTATGCCATTATATTTTAAAGTACCTTGACTTTAAATGTGATGAGATTATTAGATTTTGAAGAAAAATTAGTTTTCATGAATGTGAAAGAGGAGGAGCTATCGCGAGGAGTCCTGTATTTTGATTCCGAGAAGGTAACGTAATGTGAAGCAGGTGGAAACCAACCTTACTTTGTCCATCGGTCAACTCAAGTGTATTTTAACTAGTTGACAATGGGGAACATGAGCAACAGCAAAGCAGAAGCGAAACAGTAGCTAACTCTATGCAATTTCACATCAAACTCCGTCTGGTTAGTAGCTTCTGATAGACTCCTACATGGAAAAGATATGGGGCCACAATTCCAAGTCCATTTTCTTAGTGTGCATTCATTGGATTATTATGGATTATTATACTAATATTCTCACCCATCGTTAATTGCTATCTTCATACCCACTTTAGTCTAACACTCTAAAATCATCATTCTTGCCATGATGGAGTGTTGAATACACTTATGTTTACATAAGTGTAAACTGGAGTGTTGAATACATTTATATTTACATTCAATATTTTTGAAAGGAATTACCCTCCTACTATTAGATGTGACAATATTATGGGGGTCTATCTCTCTCTCACATCCTATTCTATGTGTTAAAGTTCACCCCACAAAGTCACATGATACAATTTTATGAAGAAAAATATTACTTCTACATTACTGCAATTTCACAAGAGAGGTGGTTATTTGGGTTTGTAATAAGACAGAAGGCATTCGTGAAGGTGTATTATTTTTGCTTTTTCTCAGTATGATACAATTTATCTATTTTAGGCAGTTCTCTGAAATTTTCAAAAATTTAATTTATTTGTTCTTAAGAACTATTCTCACAGAAGATAGCAAATTGCAAAATTATAATAAAATAAAAGACCGGTAATATATGATACATGTCCTGGAATAACTTAATAAATTCAAAGGGCTGAACAAAACTAAAGCAGACAAACATCCCTTCAAACTCTGTTTGTGAGCATCTATCATCTCACATACTTATTTTACCTGCCTGATATCAATTGTCTCCATTTTCAAATCCACATTTCAGAAAACAGCCTTCATCAATAACTCTTTAAACCGAAATTTCTACTGTAACAGAAAGCATAAGTCACAAGGAGATTTTTAAGTGTTAATTCAATTACTCAAAGAAATATTTTTTTGCATATGCTATATTCAATTACCACCTCTAGATCGATAACTTTAGAACAAGAGGTAGTGACACCCGTTTCTTATGTGGAAAGTCCCACAGTAAACATAAAGTTACAGTTAAAGTATGAAGAGAGTTTCCAGAATGGTGTTGGAGAAAGGTAGTTTCCAGGGGAAAAAGAATGATGAATAGTCAGATAAACATAATTTGTAAATTCCACCATTATCACCATTTTTGTTACCATCATACCCTTAGAAGGTTCACTTTCTACGTTTCCTTATGCTTTTTTGGTAGAAAACTAGAAGAATGTTTGAATATCTAGTTGGTGCTTTAAATTTCAAAAATTGGACATATTAGTGGAATAAAAATTATTTTTAATTTTTATTCTATGAATTGTTAACAAAAATATAAGAAATACTTTTAAAAATCAACTAATTCTTTAATAGTTTAAACATTAGTCTTTGCTTAAATCAGTTGTGCTGTTTTCAATTGCGAATAAATGAGGATAATTTATACAAGTATATAGTCATTTTTAAAGTGAGTCTATTCATCAAGGCTTTATGTTTCACTTCTAATTTTTTTCTAATTTTTTTCTTTTACATTATTCGTTTCAATAATTCCAAAGTATATGAACCTATCACATTTTCCTTAAATAGTATGAAAGTATCAACCTATTGATCCAGAAACAATTATCAGGCATACATAAATATTTACTCTTATGTTTTAAAACAAAATATAATTAAAAGGCAAATGCAGACAAAGATAACTTTTTAAAACAAAAGCATAAATTTCAAGAGGTTTATTGAGATATAATTTACATATCATACAATTTACCCACTTAAAATGTGCAATACTTTAATGTTTAGTATGTTCATGGAGTTGTGAGGCCATCACCACAGTAAATTTCAAAACATTATCCTGCAATTTAAAACAGTCAATAGCCATTAGGAGCCAGTCTCCATCTCTGTCCCCTCACCATCATCTCTACCCACACTCCAGCCAGGTAATCAATTATCTACCTTCTGTCTCCATACACTTGCCTATTCTGGACTTTTAAAGATAATTTTAAGAACTCTATGTATATATCATTTGATTAAAATATCTTCATCCTTTCCTCTCCTAATTCCTCATATTTCTTTAGGCTTGAGCTTTGTAAAGAATAATGAAGAGCTGTCTATCTCTTGCCAACCGAAAGGAAGTTGGGTGCGTAAAGCCTAGTGCATCATACAGTGGCTGGCAGCAGCTCTTCCTCCTGTGTGTAGGGAGAAAATGAAATATCATATGAATGATAGTAGAATCGTCTCAAAGTTGCCACTGTTTAAATATATGTAAACGTAATACTTAATCCTCTTGGTTATATCTGCCAAAATTGACTTGTCTTAAATCCATGTACATTTTCAAGTTGAGTAGTTTAAACTGTTTCCAGAAGCAGCTGCAATAGCCCTTACAGTATTTTATGGAGTAGTTTACACACTTGGAAGATTCTGAGTCCAGATGCAGAAATACCACGTTGGTACAAAACCAAGAAGTTTCAGATAAGTCTTTAGTAGAAAAAGTATGTAATGAGGTTTCTGCACAAAATTGGTTCCAGAATATATGATTATATTTTAAGTATTCAGTAAATAAGCACCGTGGTAAGCGTTGCTACCCACAGAGTACCTAAAATATCAAATAACTGTCTACAATTTTGTCTTTTATCAGGACTTTAGAGTGCCTTAATTTAACATTTTAAAATATATTTAAACTATACCATCATAGCCTTTTATCTCATTTGAGTTGTACCCAATATTCTGAAATGAACTATGTCAGTATCAGTAAACACATTTTAAACATAAAGGAGCCAATGACAAATGAAATTTGAATAACTTACCTTGATGGTAGAAGGAAAACCAGATTGAAGAGGTTGTGTTCATTCTTGGTAACTGTCTCTGCAGTGCTTTTATCTTAGAAATGAAAACTTGTGCTTTTTTTTTTTTTTGAGAAATATCTACAAAACTTGGGAAATCAATGTTCTTAATTGCCACTATTGATTTTTTAATTAATCTACTTATAATAGGCTATAATTGACTATATGAGAAACTGTTTTCATTTATATGCTCTCATATGTCGCTTATCTCCCCTAGGATTTATTTCTTTCACAATATGGTCTTATTTAATCAAAAATAAAAAACCCATCATATTAACATTAAGCCCTAATTATATTGTGCATTTCAGCAAACAAAATGTGAAAGATGATGTACATGTAACCTATACTGGTTGTTAGTATGAGGATAATATCACAAATATGTAGCAATAAAGCAATGTTTGTCGAGTGCTTTCCACATATCATAGTATTTATATCATTAACATGCGTTAACTCATTTGACTGTTAAAAAGAAAAAAAAAGAAAAAGAAATTAGAAAGACACTGTTGGTATTCATCTTCTAGAATTGAGAAATCAGAAGTAGAAGAAAATTAAATAACTTGCCCAAGGACGCCCAATTAGGAAGGGAAAGTCCAAGGTCAAAACTTAGGTAATCTGACCTTTGCTCTTTTCTTAACATTCATACTTTTCTGCCATTCCCTTTCTAACTCTAAAATCTGCCACATCTCAATTTGTCTTGTAAAGAGATTGAAGAAAAATTGCATTGTATTCTTATAAAACTCAGCAATTTCATCCTTTGTATAGCCAAAGGTACTATATTTTCTGTTTATTTGACTGCAACACTCTTAGCTCTTTGAATTTGTTTGTATTGAGCATATGCTTGGGAAATAACTCATACTCAATAAATTATGATTGTGCAATAAATGATAGCATAAATGATCAAATTTTATTGAACATCTGCTAAGCGTTGAGGATGATGTAGATACCAGTAGTTTTATAGAAAAACTAGCAAGTTTTTCTTGTTTCCATGAGGACTGTATTATTACTAAGGAATTAGCTATGTTCACATAGACTTGAAAGATGAACTCTGATTTCAAGTTATTGTACTTTCCTAATAACTGAGGTTTGAAGTTTGACAATATTTACCCATTTACTCATTTATTCAATTAAATATCAGTTCATTCAGGTCTCAAAACGTGCTAAACTTAGACATGAGCTTGTAAAATAAATCAAGACAAATTATTCTTCATGTTGTTAAGTTAGATCTATAAATGTAGTAGCACTTGAATATATATCTAATTTATATCTTGATATTTTTAGCACTAGTGTGTATTCATGATATGTTTTATTCACATACAATAAGTACGTGTATATACATAAATATACATGTGTGCATATGTATATGTATCTACACATATATGTGTATGAGTAAGCAGTGAGCTCAATGGCAATGTAACATGAAGATGTCATTTCACCTTAAATGGATTATGAGTTCATGTAGGTCTTGAGAAACTCTAACTACAAACATTTGTATGTGATACATTGGATAGGTTTTATGTATATTGTACAGAATTATCTGCAAATACATGAGATGTAATCTGTCTTTCCAAGCCACCTATAAAATGACACTGATAAAATAAATAAAAAGATTTAAGTAGAGAGCATTTGCATTTGCCTGAAGATAGATTAAAATATTTTTATTAGTTTACATAGTTTAGATACAGAACTGTCCAAAAAGTTCTATTCTTTATGACAACATGCTTTATGGACTAGATAAACTTAATGGTTTTATTATATAATGTATATATGTATTTTTTCTTCTTTTTGCCAGTTCATTGATTTATCTGAATAATAAAAAACTATTTGAATAATAAAAACTATCTGAATAATAAAAAACTATTTGGAACAAAATATTTTATTCAATATAATGTATTACATTAAATAGTAAATAAATCTTTTGAAATATTTTCTCACTGTGATTACCGTAACCACAATTTCAGGGTTCTGTGCCTAAAGGATATCCACAAAACCACCGAATGCTTCACAGCTTTGCATTCGTATTACTTCTCCCTATGTTGTCCTCCCGGTAATGCATCTTATATTAGCAGATCATTAGGCAAATACAGATAATTGCCACTTTTGAATTAACAGGAAAAAAAGCCATTCTGTTTTGTAAACAAAGAAAAATATATGTGACAAGGAACTAACTGCTCCTGATAAACATGCTGATGTTGAAATGCGTGGTGATTAGAAAAAGAGTCTTAAAAAAAAAGATCCATCACCCACACCCACAGGACAATTGCGTCAATTGATTTTTTCAGTTGTAGCTGGCATCCAGTACAGTAAGTAATAAAAATAGTTAATATCCCTTTGTAACAAAGGTCTGAATGTCTCATGGACAAACTTAACAGCAATAATAACGTGTTAGATAAGAACCAAATACGCAAAGCATTTCCAAACTAAAGGAAAGGGGGAGTGAAGATGGGTTGGGGATGGAAGAAAATTATTTGATAAGGACAAAGCGTTTATTTGTGAGGTTCTGGGTAAGTTTTCATAATATCAGGTACAATTGTATCATGAATGCTCCCGTATTTTCTTTCTAGCATTTTTCAAATGTTTCACTGAGAATTTGAACAATTCCGAAGCCTAGTCATTAAGATCTACCACAAAATTTGTGGCTCTGGTTTTCTAAAAAACACTATTACGGAGAATATAAACAGCTCTATGCTTTGGTGATACAGGATAGATCAAGCTGCAGAGTAGACAATGTGAACTTTTTTCTCCTTGTTTCCACACATTCTGTCACTCTTGTCACTCTAAAATTTTAGTCTTTATTTGACTGTAGTCTCAGGTTTACAGAGAAACAATTTGGGTATTACATTTAAGCTACTGGCTGCACCCTATTAACCAGAGTGTACAAATTGGGGAGGTTGTAGCTCAAGACCTGCTAATAATCAAGTGCTTTATTCTTAGTTTGATATGTTATTCTGTAGAGATTCTCAGGAGAAAGAGTGTTATCTTAACTAATAACAACTCAGTATCGTTATAAGTAATATCACATTATGTCTGAAATGAACAAACAGGATAACAGGTTTCTAGAAATACATATTTTGATATTAAAACCAATTGAAATTAAATACATCTGCAATTTTAAAAGCCATTGGATAACATTAATTTTTAAAATATTTTCTCAGTAAGAGATATAAGCACTGCAGGAAAGCAAAAGTTTAGAATTGTTTAGAAAATAACAATTAGCTAGTTAGAATTAAAACTTTTATTTTTTGCTCTTGTTTTTATTTTTATCTTTGGAGTCTTCATTCTTCTATGGATCTTGGATACTTGTGACTTTCTTCTTTTCCACCCCCAACTTTGGGATCAACAGTTTTCTCTCCAAATGAACAAATCTTGGTTATTTGGACAAGTTAAGTTATATTATTAAACTGTGATATTTGTATCATAATAGTAATTGTAGGTTGAATTCTCTTCCTCCCAAATTTTTGTGTTCTATTACTAACTCTTAGAACCTAAGATGTAACAGTATTTGAAGACAGTCTCTAAAGAAGTGATTAAGTTAAAAAGAGATCATTTGTAAGCCCCCCTGATCCAGTCTGCCTGGTAACCTTATTAGAAAAGGAAATTTGGACAAACAGAGATGCCAGGGACACAGCAAGAAAGGGGTCATCTGCAAGCCATGGAGGAAGTCTCCAGGAAAAGCCAAACATGCCAACACCTTGATCTTAGACATCCAACCTCTAGAACTACAAGAAAATACATTTCTGTTTTAGCAATACAACATACAGCGTTTTGTTAAGACAAGCTTAGGAAACCAATACAAATACTGTAGTAAGTATAAATTTTAGCCTTTCAGAATTCTGGCTAATTCTCATACCATTTTAGAAGTGCATTTTAGTAGTGCATAAATATGGGACTACATTTATGCACTACTACACTGACTAATGTTTGAGGATTTTTCCATGTATATTAATCAGGAACTGTTTTGCATGCATTGAATTTGAGTTAATTATCAGCTTAATTATATTGTTATAACTATAAGATATAATTTTTTTTTTCCAATTTTGGCCGGGGCTGGGTTTGAACCCGTCACCTCTGGCATATGGGGCCAGCACCCTACTCCTTTGAGCCGCAGGCGCCGTCCAATAAGATATAATATTATAATATTTTATGTAAGCTCCATGGTAACTACAAATAAAATACTTGTAGAAGTTACACAAAAGAAAAAGATGAAGTAATCAAAGCTTATAAATACAAGAAATTGTCAAACCAGAAAAGAAGACTTCAAAGGAGGAAACATGAATAAAAATCTTCAAAACTAAGAGAAAACAATTTTTAAAAATGGCACTGGTGAATCCTTCCCTATCAAAAATACTTTAAATTGGAGTGGGTTATAATCCTCCATCAAAAGACATAGTGTGGTTGAACGGTTAAAAAAATACTAAGCCTGCTATTCAGTATCTGCAAGAAAATCAAGATTCAAGAACATACATAAGCTGAAAATGAAGGAATGAATAATACTCCATGAAAATAGTAACCAAAAGAAGACACAGGTGGCTCTAGCAGGCAAAACAGACTTGGCCTAAAAATGATTACAAAAGACAAAAAGGGCACTGTAGGTTAATTTTATGAGAAGATGTAACAGATATATATGCACCTCACCTCAAAGCACCTAAATATATAAAGCATACATTGACAGAACTGAAAGGAGAAATGCACAGTAATCAGATGTTAGTAAAGACTTCAATACCCCCTTTCAATAAATAATAAATATCCAGACAGAAAATCAATAAGGAAACAGAGGATTTGAACAATGATATGGGCTAAATGGACCTAATGGATCAAGATCACCCTGTTCAACACAGAAGGATACACACACTTCTCAGATCTCAACACATCTCACTCACCAGGACACTTTGTATATGAGAACATAAAACAAATATCAGTACAGTATATTTAAGATAATTAAAGTTATGCCAACCAACTTTTAAACCAAAATGAAATGAAACTAGAAATCAATAGTGAAGGAAACCAGATAATTCAAAAATATATGCATATGACACTCTTGGACAACAAATTAATGAAAGATAAATCAATGAAAAAAATAGAAAATATCCTGAGATGTGGCACACTTGTGAAGGACTCAACTATAGCCTAGACTTTGAAGTTTGTTTTAAAAATGCAAAGAATGTAACCTAATCATATGTACCCTTTTGCTAACCAGAAAAAAAAAATTATATATATATATATATATATATACACACACACATGCACAGAGAGAGAGCGAGATCTTGCAGAATGAACTCTGACTTTCTACTAGCAGGACCTTTAAATACAGAAGGATGACAACTTCCAATCAATTCCTAGAATTTCATTTTAAAAAGAAAATCGCTTGACACAAATGAAAATTGACACCATACCAACATTCCTGGGTGCTGCAAAGGCCGTTCCAAGAAGGAAGTGTGTGATGATAAACGTGCCCATAATAACAAGGATTAAAAGAATGAAAAATTTAAATAAATTTAACTTTACATCTCTGGGGACTAGGAAAAAAGAAAAAACTACACCCCAATTTATCAGGAGGAAAGAAATAATGATGACTAAAGTAGATGAGATGTAATAAAATAACAGAAAAGATTAACAAAACTAATTATATATTTTTTGAAAAAACAAAAATTGGCAAGCCGTTAGCGCGAATGACCAAGGAAAAACAAAGAAGAAAGGCTAAAAATATTAGAAATGAATGCTGCTCGTGTAGCAAGGGGGACTGTTCTGTCAAACTTCTGTTTCAAGTTTTTTATGTGTGGATGGTCATGCTGTAAAAGTGACTTGAGTTTGAGTCACAGTTAAAAACATTTCTGTGGGGAGGAGGGAGAAGGGGGTAGGAGGATGGTCACACCTACTGGGGACAGTGCACACTGTCTGAGTAAAAGCCTTACTCAAAACTTTGACTCAATCTGTACAAAAACAAAGTACATAAACAAAGACATGTACCCCCAATATTCTAAAATTAAAAAAAAGAAAAAAGAAAAAAGAAAGGAAAAGAATGTCCCACCTCTTGTGGCGTGTACGGTCAATCCATGTGATCGTTTATGCGGTCATGACAAAACATTTAAGCAGTGCCACAGATATAAAATTAATCATAAGAGACTATTATAAATAATAATACACTAACCAATTAGACAACCTACAAGAAACGTAAGTTCCCAGGATATATTTCACTAAAATTGAATAATAAAGTCAGAGCAGTTAATAAATAATAAATAAGTAATAAAGTCAATACTGTCGATATTAAATCAATAATAATGAATTTCCCTGCAAATAATTCACACTTAGGAATTCTACCAGACATTTAAAGAAAAATTAATGCCAAACTTTCTCAAACTAATCCAAACAAATAAAGAGGAGGGCACATTTACAAACTAATTCCAGGAAGCCAACAGTTACCCTGATAGCAAAGCCAAGCAAAGACACCAGCAGGAAAAAGGTAAAAACAGAACATCCTTATGACAATAAATATAGAAATCATCTTTCATCTTTAATCTAAAATCAACACAGTTTATTTTTCTAGGCATATCAAAAAAAAAACAAAAAAACCAACTTTTTAACCCTGACTTTGGAACTTAATATATAAGAAATGGGAAAGTCCATGGAAAAATGACCAAGTTGATGTCTCCAGATTCTATTCATTTCCAAGAAATTCACAGTAGTTCCTTAAAGTCTAAATAATTACTAAATTGACCCAACACTTACATGGTATATAGACTGTCTTTTAATGAAGTCTGAAATCACAATGATTTGTATTATAACTATTAAGATCACAGTTAAGATTCTGAATATTCCATTTTACAAAATTTCCTGGGAATTCTAACCCTGAAACAGTAGCAGAAGCATGTTGAATAAATAATATGAAACTGTGATTCAGAGGAAGTTTATTAACTTTTCAGAAATAAATTTAGTACTTTTGGGATATGCAAGATATGGGAGTTTGGAAAAATAGGCAAGAATTAAGGAAGATTATCAAAAAACCCTTTTAACTAACCAGGCATTATAGTGGGCGCCTATAGTCCCAGCTACTTGGGAGGCTGAGACAAGAGATTCCTTCACTTAAGCCCAAGGATTTGAGGTTGCTGTGAGATTGACGCCATCACAGTCTACCAAGGGTGACACAGTGAGACTCTGTCTCAAAAAAAAAAGAAAAAAAAGAAAAAAACTTTTTAGATCAATAGAAAATAAGTCAAGGTGTAGTACACATACCATAAGATTTTTTCAGTTGCTAATATTTTTTTGTACAAGTATTTGGACATGTCTTAAAAATGATAAAAATTATGCTCTAATTTTTTTTTGCATGTTTCTATTGAGAGTTTCTATTTGTGTCATTTCCTGTACTTCAGTTGTAGTGAGGAAAGAAGATAGACACGATGACTTTACAATGACTTCTAACTTTATGCTTCTTTATAGCTTTAGAATAAATATAACCTGGTCATTATTACTTTACAAATAACATGTGGGAGTATGCATCCTGAGATTCCATGAATAGTAATCAAGGTAATATCTCTTTTATGAGGGTGCAGGTCTTAATTAAGCTTGGTCCAACTTAGGAGAATAAGTACAAATCAAAGTGTCAGTGCTCAAAGATGTATTACTTAGAATTTTTTTTTAATTTTACACTAATATAGTTCTAACATTGGTATTATTAGTATCAATATTTTTACATATTAACTAATGTCTGAAATTTTACTCCTTTTAGGTGAGAGTATTTTGCACAATTCTTATAAAAATAACTTATTTTAAATGTTCAGAAAGACATAGGATCAATTAAATAAAACCTAAATTAGTCAATCTTTTGTGATACTTTTCAACGGTATACAAAGTTTGCATCATATTACATAATAAATTTACTTACTAGAATGTGTTAAACACTTATTGTAATAAATGTTTCTATTGTTAAGATTCATTTTTGAAATTAAAAATGATAACCAGAAATAAAATATTTTAATAATTTAATATTTTAACCTATTTATTCTACTGTGTTATAAAATACTAAATCATTCAAAGTGAATTATCAACAATAATACAACTTTGATTAAGGCATATTCTAAAATCATGTAAAACTTGTCATTATCAGCCTAGATCAAGTGGAAGCTACAGGAAAAAGATAATAGAGTGTTAAGAGGAATTGGTAGAAGCATATCTTAAAATTTTTACCAAAACTGACTCTCTGAACCTGTGATTCCCTAGACTTTTTCCCCCCAATATTAAGGGGGCACAGATATTGGTTAGATGGATCACTTTTGTAGTGCTTAGTCATAGATAGAAGAGTTCCTATCAAAGCGTTCATTGTTCATCGTACGCATTAGGTAGGTTTTGCCCTTCCCTTCTCCACTATTCTCCCTGCTTGATTTGCACTAAATTTTACATTCTTCAGTGCACGTGTGTGCTCATGGGTTAGTTCCAGTTTAACAGCAAGTACATGTGGTGTTTGTTTTTCCATTCTTGGGATACCGATCTTAGAATAATTTGCATTCAAATTATTGCAAAAGTCATTAACTTATCTTTTTTTTTTTTAATGGTTGAGGAGTATTCCATGGTATATGTATCTGTTTTTGTTTCTGTTTTTTTTCCTTAGCGATATAATTGAGTTCTTTGTAGATTCTGGTTGTTATCTACTTATTGGATATATGACTTGCAAATATCTTCTCTTACTCTGTATGTTGTATATTTGTTCTGTCAATTATTGCCTTAGCTGTTTAGATGTTTTTATGTTTAATTGAAACACAGTTACTTATTCTTATTGATGTTGTGATTGCCTTTTTAAAATTTCATTATAATATGAGGATATGCTGCATTGTTTTCAAATCTAAGGTAAAGTTAAAGTTGTAGTTGAGCCCTCCACCCAGGGTGTGTGCTGAACCCCTCACACTGTGCACACAAGGTGGGATACCACCCTTGCCCTCCCTCCTTCCCACACCCTTGCTTGTCCTTTGTCTCCCCTTCCCCTTGCTAGACTGTACTTGTGTTTTTTCTTTTGTATGGGCATGTCGTTGTTCATAGATTGATTTCATGTTAGTATTGAGGACACTTCATACTTTTTTCCCCACTCAATCTAGGCAAACACAAAAGATGGAAAGTTTTCAGCTTTTCTTATTGCAGGATAGTACTCTAGGGGATACATATGCAACCGTTTGTTAATCTACCCAGAAGAAAAAGAAAAAGCATTTAACCACATTGGAGTCTTTTTTTTTTTTTAGACGGAGCCTCAAGCTATCCCCCTGGGTAGAGTGCTATGGTTTCACAGCTCACAGCAACCTCCAACTCCTGGGCTCAAGCAAGTCTCCACCTCAGCCTCCCAAGTAGCTGGGACTACAGGCGCCCGCCACAACGCCCGGCCATTTTTTGGTTGCAGCCATCGTTGTTTGGTGGGCCCAGGCTGGGGATTCGAACCCGCCACCTTAGGTGTATGTGGCTGGCGCCCTGGCCACTTGAGCCACAGGTGCCAAGCCCACATTGGAGTCTTTTAAAATAAGTTTTTGCCTAGGCTGATATCTAGAAGATTTCTCCTACCTCTTCGTTTAGAATTCTTATGGATTCATGCCATGAATTAATTCATGTGAGTAGTATGAAATAGGTATCCTGTTTCATTTATTCTTCTGCATGTGGCTATCCAATTTATCTGCACCATTTATTGAATGGGGATTCAATAAACACTAAGGAAAAGAATTTTCGCTTTGTCAAAGATCAGTTGGCTGTAGGGGGACGGTTTTATAGCTGGCTTCTCTATTCTGTTCCATTGGTCTATGTCTCTATTTTTATGCCTATACTGTGCTGCTTTTGTTACTATAATCTGTTAGTGTATTTTGAACTCTGTAATGTGATGTCTCTACATTTGTTCTTTTTTGTGCTTGAGATTGCTTTGGCTATTGGGGCCTTTTCTGGTTCCAAATGAAGCATATAATTATTTTTTAGTAGGTCTGTGAAATATGACATTCATATTTTGATGGGATTGCATTGAATGTGTAAATCATTTGAGTAGTATGGGTATTTTTTAAATGTTGACTCTATTAATACCTGAGTAACACATATTTTTCCATTTGTTTGTGTTCTTTATGATTTCTTTCTTCAGTACTGCAGAATTCTTGTAGAGATCTTCCACCTCCTTGTTTAAATATATTCCTGGATATTTTATTTTCTTTGTATCTATAATGATTGATAATGAGTCTTTGATTTCAAGTTCAGCTTGAATGTTATAGGTGCATGTGAATGCTACTGATTTGTTTGTGTGCATTAATTCTGTAACCTGAAACATTGTTAAATTTATTTATCAATTACAGAAGTTTCTTGATTGCATCTCTGGGGTTTTCTAGAAGCAAGATCATGTTGTCAACAAAAAAACAATGGTTTTACCTCCTATGTCCTGATTTTTATGCACTTTTTTGTTCGTTTTCAGGCCTGATTGCTCTGGCTAGGACTTCCAGCACTATATTGAGTGGAAGTAGTGACAAGGGACACATTTGCTCATTCCAGTTCTTTAGGGGAACATTATCAAATTCTCTCCATCCAGCACGGTGTTGAATATAGCTTTGTCATATATAGCTTTTATAAATTGTCTTTTTTTTTTTTTTTTTTTTGAAACAGAGTCTCACTATGCCCTTGGTAAACTGCAGTGGCGTCACAGATCACAGTAACCTCAAACTCTTGGGCTTAAGTGATCTCTTGCCTCAGCCTCCCAAGTAGCGGGGACTACAGGTGCCCACCACAATGCCTGCCTTTTTTTTTTTGTAGTTTTTGGCCTGGGCTGGGTTTGAACCCACCACCTCCAGTATATAGGGCTTCTGCCCTACTCCATTGAGCCACTAGCACCGCCCTTTTCTTTTTCTTTTTTCTTTCTTTTTTTTTTTCTTTTGTAGTTGTCATTGTTGTTTGGCAGGCCCAGGGTTCAAACCTACCAGCCCTGGTATATGTGGCCAGCACCCTAACCGCTGAGCTATAGGTGCCAACCCAGCTTTTATGGTTTTAAATATATCTTTAAGAAATATTTATTTTATACCTAGTTTACTGAGCTTTTCTATCATGAAAGGGTGCTACGTGTTGTTAAATGCTCTTTCTGCATCCAATGTGATTAACGTGTGGCCTTTGTTTTTTTTGCTTCTGTTTATTTTATAAATCATATTTATGGATTTAAGTAGAATTATTCTTCTATGCCTAGAATGAAGCCTTTGTGATCATGGTGAATTATTTTTACCATATTTTGTTGAGGATTTTTGCATCTATATTCATCAGGGCTGTTGATCTATAGTTTTCTTTTTTTGAGAAGGTAAGGAAACTAAAGTGAACACGTCTGGCATATGGTCCTCATATACTTGGTCTAGTACATAGGCACAAACTGGGAAAGGTTGAATAATCTACTAAACAAGTAGTATTTAAAGGATTCACATGGGCTTGGGAGCAAAGAGACCCTTTAAATTAAAAAAAAAAATAGCCTCCAAAAAAATTTTTCCTCCACAAAAAAAATCTTGCATACTAAAATTATAATTTCATAATACAGACACAAAAAGTCAATTTGTAAATAATAGCAAACAATACTATGAAATAATGAAGAATATAATGGAAACCTACTAAAACCATTGCAATATTTTTTCAGGAAGCAGAATAAATATGTATACCAAGTAATTCACCTTCAGTATCTAAAACCAAAAAGAAATAACAAGAACTTATTGCAGGGACAATAAATTGACCTTACAAAATAAACCCCGAAATGAAAGAACACATGAAAAAAGTAAAGAGTATTAAGAATATTATCATTATAATATTATTATATAATCATATCCACAATAGACCTACTACACTGTATACATGATTTAAAGTATAATCATTGGCTCGGCGCCTGTGGCTCAATCGGCTAAGGCGCCAGCCACATACACCTAAGGTGGCAGGTTTAATCCCCAGCCTGGGCCCGCCAAACAACAATGATGGCTGCAACCAAAAAATGGCCGGCGCCGTGGCGGGCACCTGTGGTCCCAGCTACTTGGGAGGCAGAGGCAGGAGACTTGCTTGAGCCCAGGAGTTGGAGGTTGCTGTGAGCTGTGAGGCCATGGCACTCTACCCAGGGGGATAGCTTGAGGCTCTGTCTCAAAAAAAATAAATAAATAAATAAAGTATACTCATTTTTAAAGTTTCTGAGACATAGTTACTTTAATTAATTTTTTATATCAGGAAATTTAGACTAGCCATTGCAAATAATTGATTAACTGAAATAATTGAAATATATTTTAAAGAGAATATCTAGTCTCCATACTACAGTTCTATTACTAATATAAAACAATAGCAGCTACATAATAGCAAGCATTTAATTAGCTATGACTATATACCAAGTTAAGTATTTAATATTCACTAACACCTTATAATTCTTAACATAGTGTTGTTTGTGGTAATTATTTTATCTTCTATCTTATTGTATTTTATTTCATTCTTGTCTTCTGTTCTAATCTGAGACTAGATAAGTGTGTGAAAACTGTGTGTGATGATCTCTTCTTATGTTGATTAAAAAGAATGCAAGCATATGTTATTGATTTACAAAAAGCAATCCTCTGCTTATGATTAACTTTGATTATAAAAAGTAAGATGTGGTATTTTTGTATTAATAATGGAAACTATAATATTAACATTTCTGGAGTGTTTACTTACTAATCGTCATGGCCTGTGCTATGTATTTTAAAAACATTAATTCATTTGGTTGTACATAAAGGAAAAAAGTGAAATCTTAAATATTAATACTGGGCCTCTCTTCCTTTACAGATGATAAATTAAAATGTTAGAAAGTTAAGTGACTTTTTCTATATTTTACAGTTTCCAAGTGGCAAAACATAATTTGAAAGTCTATCTCTTTGTATACACTGCCCAGAGTCTTTACTAAGAAGAGAATAACTCTTCAGTCCAATGAGTCTTAAGCCTCCAGTTTTAATAAGGGTCATTTGAGGAGTTAATGAATAAAAATTTTGAAGCTTGCCCGTCCACAGAGATAGCCAAGGGAAACATACAGCTGTGAATTCAGAACAATTCTCCTTCAGATGGCAGTGTCAATTGGAGAGGACCAATCACTGGCCCCAGCACTGGGCTGAATGGTTTATTGCTTGGCTCATAGTGTAAAATCCAAATTAACTCCCTAGCTTCTTACAAACAGGCCTTAGAACCAATAGGCCAATATATGGCCAAGCCATATAATCCAGGCCAAAACATTGAACTTGTAACCACATTCACAGCTCATAGGCAAGATATTCAGAGTATGAGCTTGCCAGGAAGTGAAAATTAGGAGATATTAAAAAAAATCGGCATTATTTTTGTCCCTTGTCTACTGTTTCCTAATAAATAAGGCATTGCTTTAGAAGGTTAGATTTCATAGGCTAACTTGGCCAGCCTGTATAGTTAAATGGAGATAGCTATAGTAAGCTTTGCTATACTCCATGTCAAAGCCTCTACTTGGATACCTTGGAGTGACTCAGAGTTTGGAGTCTGAGTCTGGAACTGATGACTAGTGATACCTTCATTCTGTAACTAGACAAACAACAGTTTAAGAATATTAAGTAATTGCACAATATCAGACAGGTATTAAATCATTGGTGCTTTAATTCCACCTGAGATTGTCTCAAAAGCATCAATGTTTTCTCAGTCAACAGATCCTAATAGAGAGTAATTACTGTAAGAAAGAAAGATGAATGAGATATAAAATTCATGAATCCTCTGCAAAGGATTCAAATGCACGGATAACATGGAATTAGTCTGGTTGAATCCCTGTGTATGAACCAGCGTAGACAAATGTTATCATTTCATCTTAAGACAGTTTAAATCCTGAAGAGTAAAGAACAGAGATAGAATATTTACCCCCTCTCCTTTTTTTTTTTAAATTTCTGTTGTCAGTTTTAATTATCTCTTATAATTTCATAAAACTTGCCTTAAATTTCCTATATATTTCATCCCCCAAAAAGAGATCTGTGATAATAATTGCAAAACAGGGAAGTCTGTATGATATAATTCTAGAAAAAAAATCTAAGAGAAAGAATGTGATGAGTCATTGGTGGTACTATGTTTTAATCTTTATTATTTTAATTTGCCTTCAATTTTCAGATGTTTAGCTTACAAAACTTAGCTTAAGGGAGAATGTCTCATAACTGCCTTTTTGCCTCCTATTTTCCTATAAGTTTTAGATGCCTGGAGGGAGAGAAAGAAACAGGTGAGGAAATAATCAACTTGCTTAGACAGGCAATAAAAGGCAGATGGAAGTAGGTTATGAAAAATGTCATTATGTTGGGTAGAGAAAGAGTAATTGTCAGCCCAATAATCGATGATTTGCTCCTACTTTATTTATTTTTGCCTGGATTGAATGAAATAAAGTTACCACCACATTTTATACACTATTTATATGCATTAAACACTTTTGAAAAAGCATTCTCTTATTCAAGTCTCACCCCACCACTGACTCAGGTGTCAGTGTTTCCATGTTCCAATTTGGAAACTGAAAGTCAAAAAACTTGACATAGCTGTGAAAGAGTAGAGCTTAGCCTAGTCTAAATATCTCTTTCTAAATTGTGAAGGCTTTCAAACATATTAACTCTGCCTGTTCAGTTGTTTATGTATCAACCATTCCTGTGTCAAAAACACTGTTTCATAAAATATGCAAAATTGGATGATGAAGAAATGTTAGAGACTGCAACCTATATATAGTTGTATTTTATAAGTAATAAGGAAAAATACAGAAAAAAGTGTGTTACACATATTAATTTATAAGAAAAAGACTATGAGCTTTCAAGTATGAGAACAAACACAAGAATGACCCTATGTCTGAAAGGATCCTTACTTTATGCCAAATATACTATATATTTATTGACAATGTTTTTATATTCAGAATATAAACAAGATGTTTTGGTCCATAGGTGACATATGGGATAAAGAATGATGTTGTCAATGACTCAGGCCTCATTGTTACATTTCCCACCAAGACAGATTCATACATTAGGCCATTTAACGTTTGCAAATTGTTTCAAACTTCATAGTTTATTTTCAAACTAAAAATACTGATACATTTCACTTCTAGCTCTTACTGAACATGCTAGTGTTGTTACCTTTTTGTGTAAACATGAATCCTTTTTCACACATCCTAATGTTTCCTTCTCATATGCTTACTTACTTTTATTTCTAAAGAATGATATCATCAAACAATGACGCCTTTGACATTCATCTCTACTTTGATTTATTGCAAAGAAGTCTTAGGTTGAAGTTTGACACTGACGACAACTAAGGAACTTGCTGTGATCTTGACATAAACTGTATTATAATCTTCAGCTCCTCCCTTCACATATTCTTTCAATGTAATTTCATGTGAAAATACAATTAGTGGGATGTTTTATTGATTCCTCTGAATTATCAAGAGAAATATCAATTCTGACATCAATAAATTTAGGTCTCCACATTACGCTAGTAGATACCTAGCCCCCTGAGATTTTGTTTTTTATTACCACCCATTTTCAAAATCTGCCTTAATCACTTTTTAAAAGTATGTGCATGTTTTACTCTAAAATCCATCAGTTAATTTTGCTGATAATTTTGTACTTTTGTAATTTGACACAAGTATGAGGAAAATATTTGATAATCTCCTTAGTAAGACTTGACTTCTAGAATAGAGAAGCAGTTTTCTTTACCGTAGAGTATAATTTTGCTTAGAAGTTTTAGAAGGGTACACAAAAGTTCAATCTTGTATCAAGTACACTTATCATATGTCCATTATTGGGATTTTATTTTCACAGAAGAAAATAATTTAAGGATCTCAGATTACTATAAAGTATCAATACATTCAAAAGATCTTTAGATCCTGGTAAATTTTGAACAAATTGAATAATGGATTTTTATGAAACTTTTATTATATTAATTATATATTCATTGTTTTCTCTGTAAACACTATCTTATACATTACAGGTCTTTTTTTCAATGTCTATGGATGGTGTAAATCTGCGAAAGTGGTCAGTGCCAAGTTTTGATTTGGTTCCCCAAACTGTAGAAAACGACCCCTGAAAATTATTCTCAAAATATTAAATAATTTCAAAATAAAATAATTTTGGAGATGAAAATAAGTATAAACATTTAATTAAAATCAAAGTGTTTTACTTTTGCTTTCAAGAAGGGGAAACCTATCTATAACTAAAAAGTTGATAGATTATGATAGATTTAAATACCATGCTTCAGACTAGACTCAGCTCTTTAGTCTTCCAGAATGCTGAAATGCCCAACCCAAGCTGAGAAGTCCATTCCTGCATTTCAGATACCCACAGACTTGCATTCATTATCTTATGGTTCTCTGGTCAAGAGTGCACCTGGGCATGGCAGACCTGGTTTCTCTGCTCAGGTTCTCAAAAGGCTACCGTCAGCCTATCGGCCAGACAGCATTCATATCTGGAAGCTCAACTAGGGAAAAAACGTCAAGATCATTTGTGTTGAAGGCAGAAGTCATTTCCTTGTGATTATAAGACTGAGGGCTTTCTGCTGGCCCTTGTCCAGAGGTCACCCTAAATTTTAGGAGCTTCACAAAGTTACTAGAGGCTACTTTCAGTTCCTGGGCACGTGGGCTGCTCTGGCAAGACTGATAATTTCACCCAGGCAGCACCAATGATATTTCACCTCAGGGATGTTCCCAGTTCCTCTTTATGGCCTTACCTGATCATGTTAGACCAACAGAACATTTTGTTCAACTTAAATAGAACTGATTGTGGAATTTAATTACAATTATAAAACCTCACCACTTTTGTCATATTCTATTAGCTAGAAGGAATTCACAGATCCCATCCACACTCTTTCTTATTAATACATGTCATAGCGGGACATCAGCAAGATGGTAAAATAGTAGGTAACACACTCATAACCCACCACTGTAACAAAAATTAGGTTACAGTGGTAACCCACCTAAAGTCCTTTGACCCACCTAAAGTCAAGGCGGAAAGCTTAGGACTCAGATACCAGCTTGTAAAATCCTGGTGGGGCCCAAGACCTCTGAGTCAATTAGAGAGTGTGGACTGGGGCCCAAGCTACAGATCTGCAGATCTTGCTTCTATGTTCAAACCAAGAAATAGCTTCGAAAAATAAATAAATCTGTGTATGTATATATATAGTCTCACTCTGATATTGGAGCTAAAAGTATTTAAGTTCAGGAGGTAGAGAGTAGAATTGAGCATATAAGGGACTGAGAAGAATGGAGGGGATGGAAGGATGGCAACAGGTTAGTATCAAATATAAAATTACCTTTAGATAGAAAAAATGAGTTTTGGTGCTCTGCAGCACTGCATGGTGAATATAGCTAACTAATAGTTATGGTGAATACAGCTAACTAATAGTTATGGGATGTTCACAAAAAGCTAGACAAGAGGATTTTGAATGTTTCCAGCATAAAGAAATACCTAATGCTTGAGGTGATGAATATAGTAATTGGCCTGGTTTGATCATTACATATTGACACATGTATTGAAATACTCTGTATCCTGTAAATATGTACAGTTATTACTTGTTGACTAAATAATAAAAGGAAAAAATAGATGTTATTATAGTGATTATGAATTATAAATGTATAGTTTGATCAAACCAAAACATCCGTATATATATATGTGTATGTGTATATGGGATACAGATAACACACATTCTCAAAAACACTCATGTACATGCATATATATGGAGATATATATATATATATACATGCATAGATACTAATTTGCCATTCTAACTATATGAGGAAAAAAATATCTTCATTGACAGAAAGATATATAATGTCTTTCCCAAGTCATACTTCTGTGAATGACATTGCCTAGCTTCAAGAAGCTATTTTGACTAAGTGACGTAACAAAGGCCTGGCAGTGGATCAAAGCTCAGATGAGGAGCGTATTCCTCCAGTGGGTGCAGAAATTAAGGAAATAAATGGTAGAAATTTAAATGTAGAACACTTTAAAATAATAATGTAACTTCAAAAGCTGTTCAGCTTTTTCTCAACAGCATTGCTGGCCAATCTGAACACGTTCACAGCAGTGACGGAGCACTTCCTCCTGCAAAATAACTTTTGATGTCCTCATTCATAAACAGTTGCAGATAATGTTGAATTTAGTTTTATTTTATGCATGCACATTAATTAACATATCTAATTATCCTTTGGTAAATTTTATAATATACATGAAAATTGATTTGGAGAACTCCCTTTTTTAAGCCTCTTAAAAAGTCCCAGGCTACAGGCTTTTGTGTTAAGAATAAGTTTATAACAGTTTCAAATTCTTACAATGTGTTTCAGTCATTTTCAGCTCCTCTCCTCAAGCCGTGTGGCCCAGTAATTTAGTGCCTTTTAAAGCTACTTTTAAAAGAAACAATCATAGTCCAACCTTCATAAAGATGAAGAAACAGAATTTGATTTACACTAAAACTGTCAGTATATATGCAAATTATTCTCTGAGCTCTGCAGATTTTATTCTTTTAGAAATATATCTTCATATTATTTTCTCACACTTCAAGAAATATATTACTGCAACTAAAAGAATATATATTTCTTATTTTTCTTTTCATACTTAAATCGTTATTTTATTCTTCGTATTTTAAATTTCAGATTACTGTGGGAGTACAAATGACTCGGTTACATACTTTGCTTTTGTAAGATTAAAATCCGGGTTGCAGTCCTGCCCTTTACCCAGGAGTGTGTGACATACCCAGGCAATGTACCTGCTAGGTGAGAATTTGCCCAGCTGCTTCCCCCGCTCCCCTTTACTTGAACTTAATTGAGTTTTTCTCTCACCGTGAGCATGTAGTTGTTAATTTACTGATTTTAATTAACTACTAACATGGGGTGCTTATTTTTCCATTCTCATAATACTTTCTATGGAGAATGTTCTCCAGATCCATCCAGATTGTTACAAAATATAGGAAATCTTCTTTAATGGCTGAATAGTGACTTTAATTTCTAATTACTTGTTTGACCTGGCTGAGGTAATGGTGTTCAGTAAAAAGAAGTGTTCCTTCTCTGCATTTGTTTTCTGACCACTATTATTATTCTTTTCATAAAAAATAAGTGAAATAGAGGAGGGTAATGTTACAAGTAACACTGTCTAGGTTTCAAATTCATGAGGTATGAGAATGATCTGGCGCCAGGTCATCGTCTTTACACGATGCTATCTTAAACAGGTAAGTAGGGTACACGGGGGAAAAGAATCCCTAGTCAGAAGAATAAAACAAGCAAAAAAACACCTGAAAAGGAAATGAATTTGGTTGTACCTAGGCATAAAGAGGACTTCAGGGGAGCTGGGAAGTAGCTAATGCGAGATTGTCTCAAAAGAAAAAGAAAGTGGCTCATTCAGAGGTTCGAAGACCCTGGTAAGAAGATTGATTTTACTTGAATTAAAAATGAGAAGCATTGTGTTAAGTGAAATAAATCAGAGACAGAAGACAAATATCTTATATTCTCACTTATACCAGCGTAAGAAAGATTGAGCCCTTGGAAGTAGAGACTAGAGATGTAATCATGAGAGGCTGTGAAGGACGGCAGAGAGGGCAGGGTAGGAAGAGTTTGGCAAGCAAATAACAAAATTACAACTCAGTAAGGGAGATATATTAATAATATTGTATATTTCCAGATACCTAGAGGAGTTATTTTGATTGTTCTCCAAACTCAATTAAGACAACTATTTGATGTCATGATTTGATCATTACACATGGGATACATGCATCAAAATATCATTCTGTATCATAAAACTATGTATAATTGTCATCCAAAAATAAAAGAAAAATGAGAAACAAGTGGTTGTTTGAGGAATATTTAATGAGAGTGTTATCTATATTTCAATGTGCTAGAAACTAGCACCCATTCTTTAAACCAAGACCTCCCAGTTTCAGTTTTTCCTGCTAAAACTGAGGGGGATGACCTGACACATTGCTAACCTAATCTAGGCATCATCACTGCAATGCTGATGGAAGCTGGGGAAGCCAACTGGTCCCTCTGCCCTAACCTTCAAGGAGATGCAAATACCTACTTTCAAGAATATTGATCTTACTATTTTCAAGAAAAACAAAACAATATTCTTAGAAGTGTTCACCATATTTTCCCAGAAAAACCAAATCAAATTAGTTCCCCTGAATCAGCATTAAAAAAAAAAATACACAAAAAATCCCCAAAACAAAACTATACAACTATCAAAAAGAAAATTAAGAGAAAAAATAACATACGGTTGACCAAGTATTGCTTCAGTGTGCGTTACATTTCATATGCATATATACACATATGACATGTTGTACTGTAATGTAATTTAACTTTATTTCAATGCTGGATGTGGTTATTTTTAAATATAAAAAAAATTATCTACCAAAGTCACAGTGACTTGGCTCTTGCTTATTTCCCCAGCATTACTAAAGCCACTGCTGACAGTGACCTCCCTCTGACCACCTCACTTGAGATTCACCCAGGGTCTCCTGCACTAAACTTCTTTCTAGCACAACAATATCCACATTAGAGCACCCACCTTCTCAATGAGGAATTTTATACCAACTGTACAATATCATTCCGCTTTTCCTGGAAATGGGTCATTCATCCTGGGAACATTAGCTTAATTTCACTTTAATAGATAATCCATGGTCTCTAATCGTACATCAGGTACTTTAATGTTGATGAAATAACACTTTCCCCTTCCATTTATAGCATCTGGAGGTTATATTTAGGTAGTTTTGTAGTTCATTTCTACAAGTCTTTAACCCTTCACCTTATTGTAAAGTGTTATGAAGGGATAGTAATTAGAAAAATCACTGTTGTATAGCTAGTGTCTGGCTATTTATACAGTTGAGTTAAACAAATAATTGAATAAATTAATAACAAGTAGCCCTAGTTTTAAATCTTAAGTGTTTTCTTACTGTTCAGTGGATATCTTCAGTCATGTTGAATCAAGATGATTTTTTACCCAATAACTTATATTTCCTTTCAAGATTTTTACTGAGACAAGACTTGGAAGTTTACATTGTGCTCTTCTTTATTTTGTAAAATCATGCTTTGCATATTAATTGCTATAACTGAGGAGTTTCTCTTGAGCCCAAATGGTGGAAGACAATGATATATAAATTATTGAATTATATTTCCTCTGCAAGGCAGATTAAAAAAAAAAAAACTATGCCAAGAATTCTGAGTGAAATTGAAGATGATATTTGGCAATAGCAAACCTAGAACATAAGTGCCATGAATTATTAAAAAAATATTATCTTATGACTGAACAAGAAATTTAAAAAGTTTTTTTTTTTTCAGAAAGATTTGCTACATAATTTAGTTTCCTCAACAAACTGGATGCACATACTATTTTAATGCCTAAAGCAATATTCATAATATCATAATGTATTTAATTAGTACTTATGTAATATGTATTTAATATATAATATGCCAAAAAGAAATTAGATTACAATCACAAATATTTATCTTTAAGAAATTTTTTAGGTATTCCATGGCTTGAATGAATAAAAAAAGAAGGAATGGGGTTAGGAGGGAGGAAAAAACTAAAAAATAAGAAGCTTTAGCAAAGCAAGAAAAAAAAATCATAAAAAGATCAATGATATAAAAATATACAGTATTCCTTTCTTATCCACAATGCATACACTCCCATCTTCCCCATGGATGCCTAAAGCTACAAATAGCGTCAAATCCTATACTATACACCCTGCTATATGCATGGATTATATAGCCAACCAACTGCAAATCAAAAACATTAAAAAATAAAAAATACAATAATAAAAATAATGCAAATTAAACATTCAGTGTAACAACTATAGAACCTACTTTGTATTAGGCATTGTAAATAATCTAGTGGTGATTTAAGGTATGCAGGAGGATGTGCCTGGGTTATATGCAAATGCTATGCTAATTTTTATAAGAGATTTGCACATCTGCAGATTTTGGTATTTATGGAAAGTCCTGAAACAAATTACACATGGATATTGAAGGACTACTTCATATTATATTTTTTCCTCTACCCATATCCCATCATAAATATTTATGTATAAATTAGGCAAATAAACATATGTAGGCTTCTATTACATGAAAAGATAGGAAATCCCAGTGTATAAGGTATATATTATTAAAGTAAAGAAGTTTACACCAGAAAAGTAAAAAGTATGAAGGGAAAAATGCCCTTTATATTATTAATACGGAATAGACATAACTTTATCTACAGTTTTAAGAAACTTGTACAAATTAACTTGAATTTTAAATGTGACTATAACATTATTATAGTCAAATAACTTAAAACAGAAGTTACCTTTAAAACTTCTAAGTATCAAACAGAAAGAAATATTATACATAGGGAACTAAATTTTGAATGATCATAGATTTATTTTCAGAAATAATAGAGGCCAGAAGATAATGAAAAAATAAATGTAAAAGGATAAAAGAAAAATACTCTCCAAACAGCATTATATTCATATTGCATTAATAATTCTCAAAAATAAAGAAGGTTTCAGAGACAGCACAACTATAAGATTGTCACCAGCACTCTCAAAATTAATGTCTAAAAGATGTTCTAAATAAAACATTACAGAGAAACTCAAATTTCTAAGAAAAGGTTTTAGCAAAACATGAAAAACATCAGACATAATAAATGTAGGAATAATATAAAAAACAATGTTTCCATGTTAACTTTTTACTATTTATGCTTGGTGTTTTGTGGGGTTACATTGTATACAGATTCAATTCATATAGCAATCATGAATAAAAGATAGCAGTTGTAAGAAACTATACAATTAAAAGATTTCTAAATCTTGTGTGATTTATACATGATTAATTTCAGATGAACTATGAAAAGTTAAAAATATGCCATTCCCACATAAAATGCTAAGCAATAGTTCAATAGGATACACGTAAAAGTCCAAGAAATTAAAGTGCCAATTAAAACACTAGCTATATAATTCAGCTAACCACTACCGTACATTTTTCTAATAAAAATAAAAATATGTCACTCCCAAAGACTTTTACAAGTTCTTTTTTTGTTGTTTTTTTGAGACAGAGCCTCAAGGTGTCCCCCTGGGTAGAGTGCTGTGGCATCACAACTCACAGCAACCTCCAACAACTGGGCTCAAATGAGTCTCCTGCCTCCGCCTCCCAAGTAGCTGGGACCACAGGCGCCCACCACAATACCTGGTTATCATTTTTTTTCTGGGGGGGGGTTGCAGTCATCATTGTTGTTTGGTGGGCCCAGGCTGGATTTGAACCTGCTACCTTAGGTGTATGTGGCTGGCGCCTTAGCCACTTGAGCCTCAGGCTCCGAGTCACAAGTTTTATTTATACATTTATTTAGATTGCTTTATGTAATATCCCAAAACTGGAAAAGAACCCCAATGCCCACCAACAGGTGAATGACTAGACAGAATGATATGTATATACACACACCCAATTGATGTGTGAATTTTGTATTTGATTTTTCTAAGAAAAATAAATTGGTCTTCAATAAAGACCATCTATTGTTACACAAAACATCGTGAAAGAATCTCATTATGTAGAATAAAAGAAGTCAGACATATAAGGTAGACAAATTATGACTTTATTCATAGGTAATTCTAGAAAATTTAAATTATTTTATAGTGACAAAATTCAGATCAACGTTTGCCTGGGTAAATGAATCAATGAGAAGTTGACAGAAAACTCACAATTGGAATTCTTTTGATGAAAGTGTTCTGTCTCTGATTTTGGGAGGTGATGGAAGTATTTTGTACTTAATTTTAGTGGTATAATAAGGTTAGGAAATTATCAAACTCATCAAATTATTTACTTTAAGTGGATGTAATTTATCTTAAACTATATCAACATAGTTTAATTTACATAATTTAATGTTAATTGAATTTACTCACTTTATTAAAAGACGTACTATCCTTGAACATGTACATTTCAATTTTTAAAATTTCAGATGAAAGTTAGGATGTAGCTCTTTTCAGAATGTAAGAAAAAATAAATTTGACTAATTTATTTTTCTTAGAAAAATCAAATACAAAATTCACATATCACAAAGTATATGAAAATTCATTTTCTATATTTCTTTCATGAAGCTATTACAAATAAGTAAGTAAAAAAAAAAAGGAGGTAATTATCTAGAAAAATAAACATAAAGGCAATGTTTTTTGTTTTTTGGGTTTTTTTGGTACAGTTTTTGGCCAGAGCTGGGTTTCAACCCAGCCACCTCCGGCATATGGAGCCAGTGCCCTACTCCTTTGAGGCACCAGCGCCGCCCTGGGGAAAAACAAACAAACAAACAAACATTTTTTAAACAAAATTTTAGGCCAGGTACAGTAGCTAACACCTGTATTCCCAGCACTGTGGAGCCCAAGATGGGAGGATCCCTTGAGCTCAGGAATTGGAGACCAGTCTGAGGAAGAGTCAGACTCCTTTCTACTAGAAACAGAAAAATTAATCAGCATGGTGGCTGTCGCCCATAGTCCCAGCTACTGGGGTGGCTGAGACAGAAGAATCACTTGAACCCAGGATTTTGAAGTTGCTGTAAGCCAGGCTGTCTCCAGAGAATTCTAGCCTGGAGCAAAACAGAGCAAGATTCTGCCTCAAAGAACAAACAAGAAAAACAAAACATACAAAAAAATGTTGAAGAAAGGTTTATTGGAACAAAGCCATGTTCATCCATTTATGTATCCTGTAGTTGCATTTATAAGACAGACCTGAATAGTTGTGAGGCTTCTTATAACAGTTTGTGAGGCTTGAACTATTTAGTAACTGACTATATAGAAAAATTTTAATAGCCACTTTTGTTATTTGAATGGATTAATAAATTAACAACAGTATACTGACATGACTGATTACGAAAAAAATTGATATAAAACACCGATTTTTCAGAAGTAGATTGACCTATAAAAAATACCGAAAGATAGGAGGGTAATAATATGAACACCTCTTCACAAGAAAAGTGACATCTGTGATAAAACAAACACGTTTCTCAAAAAAAAAAAGTACAAGAAACAAAATATTTTTTCATAAATGTCATTTGCACTTAAAAAAATAGAAATGTTTTTATTAGCACTCTCTTAAATGAAAACAAAAGCAAGAGCAAGACATAGACCAAGAGAAAGTTGTTAAATCCTTTGAATGCCTTAAATTCTCTGAATTTACAGTAAGGTTGAGCTACTATGTATATTACTCTCTGAAACTTCTGGGAGCAAGAATACATGAAAAAATTGTATACGGGGTATACTTCCAAAACATTTTCATGTGCCCAGTGGAAAAACAAAAAAGAACTCCTCAAGGACACTACCAATCACATCCCTCACACAACCATCTATGAACCAGTAGCAATTGCCCCATGTGGTAATTGAGACCAGAACATAATGTTATCCAGATGTGGTTTACTTCACCAACAGATGGATGCATTGCCTGCTATTTTTCATTACATATTTGCAAAATGCTACCTTCTGTTCCCCTTAAACCGACTTGAGAACCAACACTATCTTGCAAATATGATTTTAACCAGTAATGAATCTTTGTTCCATTATTTAATTCTTAAACTAGTATTGCTTTCCCTAGAAATTCTCATATTCTCTCCTCTCTGAATTAGTAGAATACCTTTATTCATAGAATGTTCCAGAGAATATTTGCTATGTGCTCATCAGGAGACTTCATTCACTGTCGCCTGCCTTTTTAAAGAGAGTTATAACTTCTTGGGCTGTATACAATATTGTTTACAGTGACTCAACATTATTGTAAATTCAGAGAATTTAATGCCTTCAATGGATTTAACAAGTGTTCAAATGTGACACGCTGGAGAATTAACACCATGAAACAAAGAAGATTATGGTAACTCTTTCACCATTTTGCTATTAAGACGGTCTGGTTACCGGTAGTTATACTGACCTCTCTGACAGGAATGTTGAGGGAATTGTTTTATTAATGATTGGAGAGCACTTTGAAAATGTAAAGTGCCATATAAATGCTAAATTATTCCTGACATAAGGAGATAGACCATACCAGCTGTCCTGGCAATAAATGTCAGGTCATGGTATTATTTCTGGAAAGTAACTATTGTCTAATCTCTATCCCTTCTGCCTTTTGAGGGAGCTGATGGCACATGTTTTGTTCTTGGTAAAATTCAAAGAACTCTACGGGCTTTCTATTATCTTAGAGTACTTAATGAAATCACAGCAATGTCACACTAACAATCAAGGCAGAAAGACCACCAGATTTAGAAAAAGAAATGATGTGAAATTATAAACATAGAACAAAAACAATCACTAAAGTATCATAATATAAAGAGATCAGGAAATTATTTTCACTAAAACATTTATTCACTTATAAAAAAGAAAAGAAAATGATGAGAATTGTGGTCCAATGTGGCCTATTCACAGGTGCCCTAGATTTCTTGTTTCACAGACATAAAAATACAAATAGGTAAAAAGGAAGAAATTCACAACAATAGAAATCATTTCCATGGCTGTCACTTGAGTCTTTAAAATGATTCAGGAAGAACTGGACAGGATTATAATTAGGAAGACTAGGGCCAAGCCATGCAAATATGAAGACACACTTTAGACCAGAAACAAATGTTACCTTGAGAACAGTTGAGAAGTGCCATTGCATATGGAACAGACAAAGAAAATAATTGATGTTTTGTATAAAGAATCCAGGAACACAAATGTTTACTCCTTGGCAGAAAGGTGTGTGTGTGTGGGGGGGGGTGTCTATGTGTGTCTCTATCTGTCTGTCTGTCTGAGTATCAGAGGGTTGATAAAAAGTGTATATGTCAGGAGAGGTCAGTGATCACATCACCTACTGAGGACATAGTGCCCCCATATAAGTACTTTTCTTTGTCGTTTGGAAGTTCTAACGTAGTTAGCAAATTCTTCATCCATTCATAAAACACTGCATCTTAGATTATACCTTACAGATGCAAACAAGTACCCTAATTTTATGTATCCTCATATTAATTGGAAAATTAAAATAACTAAAAAATAAAAATCCAGCTGGGGGAAATGGACAGAGTTATCAATGACTTGAAACCGACCATACATTGATGACTGATAAAGTTGGTGAATAGGAAGGTATGTGTTATATTATCTCTATTTTGTGTATATTTGAAATTTGTATGGGATAAAACATCAAAAAAATTTTTGAAATATGAATTCCCCATTAGAAAAATGCATATTCAAAAGGAACTCTTGGTAATGTATGAACTATAAATGGCCGCAAGTTTTTAAATGTTTGGTTTAACTAATAGTTTTTAAATGTAAGTTTTACAAATAGAGATAGTATCTCTTAAGGATGACCAAACTGAATGAAATAAAATATTGTGTATTAAGTGTGTATTGCAGTATCTTCCACGTAATTCTCAACAAATATTAGCTAATTTCATTTCTTATTCACTTGATGGCAATTTGTGTGAGTGTGTAATCTTTTTTTATTTATTTATTTATTTTTTGGCAAAACCAGGGGATAGCGCGAACGCAGTCCCCCACTACCACAAATTATGCAGTTGAGTTTCCCGCATTTGGGGAAATCACAGGGGTCAGCACAGCCGGAGTGCAATGGATGAGCCTCACCCTGGGAAAACCACCTTCATGATCATGGTATCTCCCCTGCCAGGTAAGTGTGAGTGTGTAATCTTCACCTTCCCTTCCTAAACTCCATCAGGGACTCCTCAGAGGAGAAACCGCATTTCAGTCTTAGTGATGTCCACATGTCCAGTGCATAAACTTGGGCCAAACCAGGTACCTGGTAAATATACAGAGTTGTGCAATAGGACTTATTTATTCAATAAATATTTGAATGACAAAATAAAAAAAAAGAAAATGCTGTGGATTGACACAAAACATGCTCAGGCTTTCAGGTAAAGGTCTAACTCAGGAAAGATCTGATTAGAGAAAGAGAAAGAGGCACATACAAGAACAAACCAACCCTGGAGTTCTTTTTTTAAAAAACCATTGTTCACACCAAGAGAATGAAGAGAAAAGCGGAAACCACAAAAATATCAAACAGAAAACAAACATTGGCAAGATAAAAACACTATGTGAAATTTTAAAAATAGAATAAAGATCCATTTTTTCTTTTAAGATTATGGTAAATATTAAAAAAAAAAAAAGCAAGCAAAGAGAAAACTAACAGTTGGAAATAACCCATTTTGCAGTGATAACAAAAACTGACCCAAGTCATGAATTTACATTCTAGGACACAGTTTCTACAATACGTATTTTATGTTTTGCTGAAGATGCTCTCGCACAGTTCCTCCCCCATGGAAGGCTAAGCTCTTCATCCTTCTGCCCAGTGCTGGGGACTGCTTTGAAGTTCTGACTGGGTTCCTCTTAGGCCGGGATGAAACAATTTCATGCCTCTATACTATGATGGTCTTGAAGCAGACTTAGATTTCTTAATCTAGATATTCACCCTTTCTTCATGCCTTTTCTAGACATCAGAACATTTATGAACACAGAATTAGAGAGTGGAAATGCTTAGCTAATGTTTATATTCTAAAGGGATATAAATGAGCAAAAATGCCCAAATTCTTCAACCTCTGTACTTCAATTACTTCGTCTATAAAATGAGATAATAGTAGTATCTATCTCATAGAATTATTGAGGACTGAATGAATTAATATATTTTCTTGGTCATTTTTAGACATGCCTACGTATTTCTTACTAGTTTCATTATTTTTATTTGAATTTAGTCCTTTAAAGATATTTCTTGGCTCTCTGAATCTCGGTTAATTTCAAGAAACACGAAAGATCTGTCTGTGCATCCTTTACCTTCCTTGTCATAGGATGAGGGAAAAAAAAATTAATACACTGAATGCAGCAATGACACTATGACATTTTACTTTTGGAAAAAAAATCCAAGGAACGATATTAAAGATAGCTTGGTAAATGGTAAATTGGACAGAAGCAGCTCTTGTTTATGAACTTCAATTACTATGTGTAAAATGGAAGAGAGTTTTCAACAGAGGATGCCACTGAGAGAATATAAAGAAGTTAGATATCAGAAACATTTCATATAAAGATTGATAGGTTTTGGCTCGGCACCCATAGTTCAGAGGTTAGGGCTCCAGTCACGTGCAATGGGGCTGCTGGGTTCAAAACCAGCCCAGGCCTGCTAAACAAAAACAATAAAAAAAAATAGCTGGGCATTGTGTCATGCATCTGTAATCCCAGCTACTAGGGAGGCTGTGGCAAGAGAATCGCTTGAGTCACCCAAGAGTTTGAGGTTGCTGTGAGCTATGATGTAAAAGCACTCTACAGAGGGCAACAAAGTAAGACACTGTCTCAATTAAAAAAAAAAAAAAAGATTGATAGGTTTTTAGAAGATGTCTGACTCTGAATTGTATTTCCATTGAGGTAAGAAGTTAATATATGAAAAAGACATGGTGAATTAGGCAAGTTCAGTTTGAATTTCTCCTGAGAGTTCTATGGAGACAAACCTAAAGATATTTGAGCCACTTTCATATAATGATGGGAGTTTAAGTTAAGTGGAATCCTGGATAACGAAATGCATTTATTTATTTATTTTTAATTTAAAAAATTTAGGAGCTGCAAGTATTTTTTGTTACATGGATGAACTGAATCATTTGGAAGTCAGAGCTTTCAGTATACCTGTCACATTGCACGTTGTACCCCAAACAGATATTTTACTGGATAACAAAATTTAAACAAATGCCCAGAGACAGGCTAGGCATAGGTATGCTTTAGTTGACATGTTATATTTTATCACTGGCATATTAAATTTGCTGTGGTGTATGTATGTGCACCTATATATCTGGGTATGAAACAGCCTGTTCCGATTGTCCCTATACAGCACACAGCAAACCTTAATGTCTTACAGCAAAAATTCTGTGGTTTCCTATCATGTGTCTATGAGTTGACTGGGGTGGCAGGCGCTTCTCAACTGGAGCCTCTCTACGGGCTGCACTTGGAAAAAGTAGAAAAGGTGGGACTAGAGGTATTTGCAAACTGGCTATGCCTGGAAATCCTAGATATTTTACTCGCAATGTTGAGTTGACCCCATTGTTGGCAGGCTCTTCATGCATGGTAGCTGAATTCTAAAGATGTGTGTTTGAAGAGACTGAAAGGAAAAACAGCCAGGACCTAGAAAAAGATTGTATATCGTTTCCCCTATATTCTATCAATCAGTGAAGTTTACACAGGGTCTGCCCATATTGGAGAAGGTACTCTTCAGTAGAAGAAGTTCCAATAATTCATGATAAATGATAAAACTTAATTCGTTGTTCAACTCTAAAATAAAAATTATTGCAGAACACTTAATTTGGGGCTCATCTTTCCCCCCCAGGTTTTCAAATTTTTTTTTTATTTGACATATTGAGTAATCCTGATTTCTTACCACAAAAAGAAGGAGGTAATGTGGTGTTCACTTTTGCGGATGGAGAGAGAATTCTAGAGCAGGGAGCAGCATCGTGGCCTCCTGTGAGCATCAGAGTTGATGGATCATGAGAGTGAGGCGATCAAGAGAGAATCAGGATATTTCGGGAAAAGGAAGGAGGCAGCACATTGGAGATGACACTTTATTTCTTTTGAGTTTTATTCACCTCCACCATTTGATCTCTACATTACCTGTTTGAAGCAAATATTGTAAATATTGTGTAAAAGGTAAAGTTTGCTGACTGTGTGCAAAATCTAACAGCCTAGCGTTAGATCCTAGTTCCCCAAATCAATAACTTATAGCACATACTACATTAATATTTCCTCCAACATTTTTCCATATGTAAATAAAACCTTGTGTATCACCTGGTGGGTCCTATTCTCTCTATATATTATTTCATATCTTAAATCAAGGTGCTTGCTGTAAATTCATTCTGATAGGAAAATGTACTTTCCCTATAGTTTCATACTGCAGAACTAGATGCCTAGAGCTTAGTCTTCTGAGTCCTAGAAGGAGTTACTGCCTACATATTGCATTTTTTAGATTTTAAAAAAATTCATATTGTCACTTTAATTTACTAACTCACCTGCAAAATCTGTAGCTTAAAAACATTGTTACCAGTCAAGTTCTTCCAGTGATCAGTACGAAGACTCCCAAGTTAAAGCCTTGTACTTGGCCATCACTGACTCTCTCCTGGCTGACATCACTGAAAATCATTAGTAGATGCTGTGCCTTTGGCAAAAGTTCTGCATGTATTTAGATGTCAAGCAGCTTGTTTACTACTTCAAGGGAGTCTATTCAGATTTCCATGGAGCGGGACTAGGACAGTTCGCATTAAATCACCGAAAGGTTTCAAACCGACAGTCCTATAATCTTGGGGATAGTGTATTGCCATCTTGGATAATGGCTAAATAAAATTTTATAATGGTTCTTCTTTTTAAGCAGAAAGAGTAATTCATTGCAAATTGTAAGCATTTTTTTTCTCAACAGCTTCCACAGCTTTTTAAAGTATTGGCAATAAGACATGGCAAAATAACAAGAACAATTGGCAGAGAAGTTTTAATTAAATTAACATACCAATCTTTCTAAACTCAATTATTTAAACCATTGACAGCAAGCTGAGCATGTGAGGAAGCCGCAGCTAAGGCAGGAAGTGAAAGGAAACGGCTGCTTTGTAAATGCTTTATCAGTCAATATTTAAATGGAGAGTCTAATTATATGAAAAGGTCAGAGGTGACAATGTAATGATCAACACCCAACCGTGTAAAGTGACTATGAGTTCAACCTTATTCAGTCAGGCTTCCATGTTACTCCACAGGTGCCTGGACGTATAGATCGATTTTTTTCAATGAGAACATTATTGACTCAGTCTTTTATTCTTTTTTCTCTATCCCTCTGAGCTTCCTTACAGTAGAAGAATCTTGCCATTGCAGAGGCAGGAACGAAAGTCTCTCATGTGGATTAGAATCTCCCAATTTATAAGACACATGCCATTGCCCTATTTTTTCATAAGTTATTATAAAACTATGTAATGATTAATAAGTAATTAACATAGAGTAACTGATACTTTTTTTTTTTTTTTTT
>NW_003852428.1:238436-252105 GCF_000181295.1 Otolemur garnettii | reverse complement strand
AAAAAAAAAAAAATGTATAATAATAGTCTCTACTTACAGTGTCAATTATACACTTTTGCTTTGTCCTTAGGGCATAGAACAGGTTACTTAATAAATGTATAAAAATATCATTAAAATATGTTTTCTTATTTCTATCCTCATCTTACATCTTCTATGAGCAAACTAGGTTTTCGTAAATTACTTTTCGACCAATAATAATTATATCTTAAAAGAAGTTATGTTCAAAGTTACTGCTGATTAGGAAATTAGAACATAAAAGTAATATAGAAATGAAAAGCAACACATTCCAGCCAGAAGGCCTACTGTCGCCATAATGTACAATCAGGCCTGTGTTCCCTCTGTGACAAACCTACTTTCCTTTTCTGATGGCAATTCAGTATCACTGTAGAAATCCAGGCTTGTTTTTTATTGCAATAACTCTTCCAGCCATACTACAAAAATAAATATATAAATAAAAATGGATGGAGTGAACAAATGCATTATTTTTTTTTCCTATAAAAGATGTTGATATTTATTCCTAGTCTTGCTTCTCTAATGGATGGGAATTCCATTAATCTTGATAGAAATTTGATTCAAAACACACAAATACAAAAAGAAAAAGTCATGCTTTAGTGGAAAAAAAAAGGGTGAATACAGTCTTAAAAGGGAGAGTAATGAGATAGAAGTAATTTTGTTATGAATGAAAGCAAAGTTTTCCTTAAGCTTTTCTCCAGTTTCAAACAGAGTGTCATCATTTAACATAGTATTAGAAATTACATTTTTCTTTCTGGGGGTAAAAACTTTAGTGCACATTCCTTAAAATAAACAAACCAAAATAATTTAAAATGGCAAGTAAACCAATGAAAAGAAGCTCAGCATCGGTAGTCATTAGACACATATGAATTAAAACCACAATGAAGTGCCATTAGATACCTATTAGAATACCTAAATGAAAGACAGGCCATAATAAAGAGGCATTGTGACAAGAATTTTCCTATACTGAGTATAATGGGGAGAGATAAGGACCACTGACTCAAATTATTAGAGGGAGAGTGATTGGTGGGATCACACCTATGGTTCATCTTACAAGGGTACATGTGATTTTTCTAAATGTAGAATATAAATATCTTAACACAATAACTAAGAAAATGACATGAAGGCTATGTTAACCAGTTGGATGAAAATATTTCAAATTTTATATAAAACCAGCACACTGTACCCCTTGACTGCATTAACGTATGCAGCTATGATTTAATAAAGAAGAAGAAGTTTGAAGGGAGTCTTTTATTTACCATGAGGCTGTCTCAGCAAAGTCTGAGGCAGACTAAGTTAGAGAGCATTGAGGGGTCTGAAGCTGGGGTTTTTCTAGTCTGAAGTTGGCTAAGGGACAAACAGGTGAGCTGAAAGTTGGCAAAAGAAGCAAAAAGGAGGCGCAAGGTCACAATGACATTTTTTACAGAAGCGAACCTTGCAAGCCAGTGGATTAGCAGATAGGTCACATAAAGGTCACATAAAGCACATCTGGAAACACGTCAGGCAGATCTGGCAATTAGCGAATATGAATATCTGGCAATTAGCGACCATGACCAGCACTTAGCTCGTTAACTCTTACCCTGACCGCACTGAACTTGTTAGCGCTCACTTTGCTTCCTGCCCGATGCAAGTCCAAACTAAGAGTGATGGTATTTGACATCATTTCATTTATCTCTTTTTCTCCTTCCTCCTACTCAGCTCCCTGGTCTTATGGGGGGTGGGGTTGGTATGAGGCCATCATGAGGCCCCCAACATCCATCTCATGATAATAGCATGTAAAATGTTATAGCTTTGGAAAACCAGTTGGCAATTACTCCAAATACTATGTACTATATATTCCTGCCATTGCATGATGAGTTACTTGTCCATGAAAAATAAAATTTTATGTTCATAAGAAGATATCTCCATAAATTTATATACATTATATACAAAGATGGAGTCAGGTACACATCTACACATAAATAAATGCTTTCTATGCAATAGTCAAAACCTAGAAACCATCCAGATGTTTACCAACAGGCTAATGGATAAGCACACTTTGGTATATCATAGAAAGAATAGTGTTTAATATTCATAAATAGAAATAATAAACTTTCAGCATGGACTACAACATGGTTTGACCTTATCTCAATTACGGTGAGGCAATGGAGCCAAAATACAGTACCCACATCATGTTTCCATTTATATAAATCTCTAGAATGCCAATCTACGGATAGAGAAAGCAGATTTGTAATTATTTCTGACATAGTGTATATGTATATGATCTAAGTGGTGTTCATGGTTTCACAGGTAGAAACAATATGAAAAAATGTACCAATGTGTGCACATTATATGCATGTGATTATATATTGATCATATGTCATTAAAACTGCTAGTAACATACGTAGTCTAAGATATCAATAATTAGAAGTATATTCCATAATTAGATAAAATGATTATGGATTCACATAGAAAAGTCAGATTCAGTAAAATATTTTCTGTTGATGATCTTTAACCTATTAATATAGTAAATGATATTAATGCTTCTTCTAATGATGAAGCAGCAGCAATGAATATAAATGAATTATTTTAGCGGTAGTATGATTGCGTAGACAGGCCTTTTTATTTTCAGAGAATTTTCTTCTGAGTTTTGATGAAGTGTTTAGTTCTTTCAAGAAAAATGAAAACTGTAGAAATATATTTACCAACCTATGCCACCCTAGACTCTGCCAATCAGACAAAGAAGCCAGCAGTGCAAAGGCTAGTAAATAGATTTTATTTTTCTTTATGCTATTTAGTGGACACTACATAGCTACTCATGTGTACAAAGCTGGAAACCTCTCATTGTTCTTGAAGAAAATTATCTAGCACACATCAGTGTTTTAAAAGTATACCAATGCCCTCAATGCTAGGAATGTATCCCAAGAAAATTTTCATGACACATGCATAAAATAACTGTAAGAATAATTGATACAGAAATATTTAGAACACTAAAAATCCAGAAATAATCTACACTGTTAGCAATAGAGGAAAATATCATAAAATTATAGTTCAGCAGTGATATCAAACTTAACAGCATCTTTAAATATACTTTCAGGTATATTTAATGATATTTTAAAAGACCTCTAGATGTACTCTTGTGTACAGACTCATCTTAGAGTATGTGTGGATACCATGTGTACACATATGTCAAAATTCTGATAATACTTATTTCTAAGTTTTTAGTTAAATGACATACTTTCGCTTGCACTTCTGCATTTTTCAACATTTCCCTAATAAACTTAGAAAATTACATTAATTAAATTTATTTAAATATATACATCTTTAGTTTTAGAAGAGCATCTGCACCCTAGTGATAATAGAGTATTTGATGTCATTAATTTCTATTACTTCTCATCTTGAATCTACTGATTTCTTGACCAAAGAAACAATTAGTTATTTCTGTGGGAAATTCATCATCTCTCCTTGTTCTCCCTGAGTTTGAATGGCCTTACCAGTCATTAATTCCACAAGTAAAAAGGGAGTTTTTTTCTCACTCTCCTATAGTCTTCCTACCCACTGTTACCCAGAGTTCCTGTCACCGTTACTGAAAGAGAAAGTCAGACTGAGACCCCTACTAGCTCTCCCTTCCAGACATGAAGCTGATTTACACAGCATTTACACAGCCACCTTATGACTAAGTGGAAATTCTTTCTCAGAGTGAAACAAACATAAGGAAAAGAACAAAGTCCTACTATGAAGTGTAAAATACTTCTTAGAAATAAAATAGCTTCTCTGTTAACAAGATATTTGAGCATAGGCCTAAGGAAAGAACATGGTATCCTATGTGGATATCCAAGAGATCATCCTAGCCAGTGAAAACAGACACACACTGTAGCACAGAGGTGGGAATGGGCTTAAAACAGACAAGAAAAAGTAGAGGTTATAGATTATCTGAAGAACAACAGGAAGGTAATAAAATCAGAATCAAGAGGAGGTGCATATCATGTCCGTCTTGCAGGCCTTGGGAATAATTTTGGCTTTTATTCAGAAAAAGGAAGTCCTCAGAGGATTTTGAGCAGTAGTGTGACGTCACCCCACTTAGATCCTCAGGGTGCTCCATGGAGAAGAGCTCTGGGGACAATAGGGACAGTTTCAGAACAAAGAAGCAGAAAAATTGTCCAGAGAGAAGTGATGGTATAATTTAAGTAAAGGAATATTCAGAGTAGGGTAGACTATGAAGATTCTAGAAATTGTATGGCAATTATGAGGCCGTGTTTTATGTCCCCTTACATAGCATCTTAATATCATCTATGTTAGTGTGAAAACATAGTAGTATTGTTTAGGAACCATTCAACATTTTATGTATTATAACACGTCAGAGATACAAGAAGTTTAATAATACAAATTCCCTTGCACTGAACTATAACTTCATTCAAAACATTTTGATTAAATTTCTTGCATTAAATAAGAGCTAGAAAATTGCTGATATAATATGTAACTTGAAAGTTTGATTTAAAATGAATTTAACCTGCAGAAAATTAATGAAACAATGACAATAAAATAGAATTTGGTATATATGTGGTTGCAGGTTGGCAACTTCAAGACATTAAATTATGGGAATTAAAAGACTAAGTGTTATTTTTAAAAGAGTCTTTTTTTTTTTTCTTTTGTAGAGACAGAGTCTCACTTTATTGCCCTTGGTACAGTGATGTGGTGTCACAGCTCACAGCAACTACAGCAACCTCCAACTCCTGGGCTTAGGCGATTCTTTTGCCTCAGCCTCCCAAGTAGCTGGGACTACAGGTGCCGTCCACAAGGCCCAGATATTTTCTGTTGCAGTTTGGCCGGGGCTAGGTTTGAACTGGCAACCCTCAGTATATGTGGCCAGTGCCCTACTCATTGAGCCACAGGTGCCACCCTAAAACAGAATTTTCTAACATGGGAAATTTGAAATATAAGGAAATCAAACTGCACATTTTTTTTTTTAATTTTAGGAGTAATATAAGGACATGGCTATCCAGTCTCTCACTGAAATTAACCCCTTACTTACATTATGTATTTATTGTCACGTTGTATGCTTTTATAAATTGTTACATGTGGAAAAAAATCAAAGCATTGTATTTGAACAAGTGCAATATTGAAGACATTTTCAATGTGTAACAATGTGCAATAAAACTTATTTTTCCTCTACTAGACTTAATTTAGAGGCACCGTTATCCTGGATTTCCCAATTTTGTGAGAAACAAATTTCTGTTTTTACGAATTAGCTAGTCTCAGGTACTGTGTTATAATAACACAAATAAATTAAGACAGCATACTATATTTGCTAAACATCATTTCCAAACTTTTCTTAATAGTTTGGATGTGTATTTCTTAAGTTGTTTGAATATATTTAAAATAACTGATTTAAGGTTTTGGTTCACCGTCTAACACGTGGCTTTCTAAGAGACAGCTTTGCCCCTTCTGCTATGTATAACCCATACTTTCTTGCTTCATTGTATATTTTCTACTTTACAAAAGAGATATGTTAAATAATATCATGAGACCATTCTAGAAAGCAAATGCCCCCACCAGGTTTTGCTGCTCTTATTTGTTTAGTGACTTTTCTCAATTAATTATGTAAAGTGTACCTACTTTCTGCTATTGTATTGCTCTGAAGTTTCTCCTTGATTACCTTAGTGGGCAGCTAATGCTTTTATAGTGATTGCCTTGAAAGCTTCTAATTGATAAGGCTCTCGTTTTTTGCCAAGGGTATCTGTGTATTACAGCATGCCTACAACTGTCAGCCATAGCTCAGACCCACAGTTGTGATGGCCTTCTCGATCGTTAAGAAATATGTCAAAACTATTCAAAGCCCACTAAGGTCATCTCACTCCTCTGCTTTCCACTTGATCTTTTTCTAGCTTATTGTTTGCGTGAAGTGTTGCCCCCTGAATCAAGGATCCATGATCTTAAGCAATTGCTGCTGATGGCCTTCAACAAATGCCCACCAAAACAAAACTTCATCACAAAATTGGTGAACCCTGAGTCAGCTCAAATAAAGACAATCCTTTTTAGTGTGTTTTCCAAATTTGGTGGGACAGGCCAAATACTGACAGTTGAGAATGGGACTTCGATGAAACTCTGTTCCCTTTATAATCTCTGATGGCTCTGAGGCTCTTGGTGTTCACTGGGATTTTAGGTTGTTGGTTTTCTAGTCTACATACTCCAGAGCAGAGAGAAGAGGATAACAAGAGGGCAAACTAAAATGCCACCATATTTGCTGCTTTTCCGAGGTTTATTTATTTGTTCTTCAGTAAATACTCCCTGGAGTGCTGCAAGCCTTTGGTTAATTTCCAGTGTTGGGAGAAAGCTGAGTGTGACCGTTCGTACCAGTGTTCTCACTGCCTTTATGGGTAAGAGGATTAGCAGAGTTTTTTACTCAACCATTATTGCTTTTCATTAGTTTTAAGAAGTGCTCAGTTCAGACAGTGCCTCGGCTGAAGTAAAACTGGCTTTTATAAATATTTACATTCTTTAATAAAAACATTGTCTTCAAATGATACTTCTCAGATACCTTAATATAAAGCTCACATTTTAGCCATAATTCATCTAACATATTCATTTTAAATTTCAATTTTATGCAGTATTAATTGAACACTAACTTTTAAAATAAATTCACTTAAATTCTTAAAGCAATACTTCTGTTTTTGTAAATACAAAAACTTGAATGTTAAATGTTTACTGTTGCCACAACCTACAGCATACAGTTTTGCTTTTTGTTAATTTCTGTATTTCATTGCATAGTAATCACAGAATCTATATTTTTAACTGGTAAATTAAATCCATTTTCCTTCTTAGGACATTCTGAAAATTAATTGTATATCAATATCAGAAATGCTCAATTTATTTTTTATGAATATTATATTCTGAAAACAGCAGAAAAAAACTATGTAATTATTTGAACAGAGCTTGTCTTATGCTGGAACAACTAATCGTTATGCTTTAAATTACATACATTAAACACATCCAATTGAATGTTGCTGTACTTCATTAGCAAGGGACTCCCCTATTCTGTGCTTATGTATCCATTTTTCAAGTTCACATGCATGGTCACATAAAAGCCTGATTCCAAATATATTAGTGTAGTGCCATCACCCTTCTCTTCTTGGTACTATTGAAGAAGGTACAGTATTAGTATTTTCACAAAAATTGCATAAGATATGTTATTTTGAAAGCCACATATACATATCTCATTACACACATACACAAATGAGTAATCCTTATCTTAAACTTTAATGTAGACGGCCTTTGAGTAGGTTGGTTATTTATGATCATATTTACAGGGAGCAGCAGTTTATAACTGATTCCCCAGTGTAATTACTTTTAAAGGTCTCTCCATTCTTTATGGTGTCCTGATTATCTTAATAATGAGTATCTTTACACTGTTACATTTTTCTAAATTATAGTCCAAAGAACTTGTATTAATCTTCACAACCACCATTAGAATATAGGTTGAAGTTTTCTATTTACCATTCTTAATATTTGGCATTGTCAAATTGTTGACATTTCTGGTGTGATGAGAATATGTTAAGTCTCATTTTCCCAATTATTAGTAAAGTCGATGATAATCTTATGTATTTCTTGGACCTTTTTTTTCTGCATCTTGTATGAATCAATCCACACATCTTTCATTCTTTTCTTTCTACTGCTCTGTCTTATCCCACGTATCTACTTGACAGCGATTGCTTTAGTGCATTTGGGTTTCCATTACAAAGTACTGTAGACTGGAGCTTATGAATGACAGAGATTTATTTCTTATAAATCTGGAAACTACAAAATCCAAGAAGAAAGATCTGGAAGATTCATTGTCTGGTGAGAGTCCACTTACTATGTCCCAGATGGTGCCTTCTAGCTGTTTTCTTCACGTGGTAGAAAGTACCAGCCAGCTTTTAGGGTCTCTTTTATAAGGGCAATAATCTCAGTCAGCAGGACCCCACCCCCACCCAGATAACCTAATAATCTCCCAAGGCCCCATTTCTTAAACTATTACTTTAATGGTTAGGATTTCAACATGTAAATTTGTGAGAGACGCAAACATTCAAACCATAGCATTATATCATAGCCTTCCAGAATACCTATCTTTCTGCCAAGCAAAATACAGTTATTCCATCCTAATAGCCCATAAAATTCTTAACTTGCTTCAATATCGAAGTTCAGAGTCTCATCTGAATGTCCTCTATATGTGTACCAGATATGGGTAAGACTCAAGGTGCAATTCATTCCCTGGTCCTACCCCCATGACTTTGCTGGACATTGCCCTGATGGAGTTCTCTGCCTTGGGCCAGTGACTCTTCTGGTCATTCTTTTAAATCTAGGTGGAGATAGTCAATCCCTCACAGCTCATGCACTCGTGCCAATGGAGATGGCACCATATGAATGCCACCAAAGTTCACTGCCTATGTCCTTCAGAGTGACAGCCACCATAGCTCTATGCCACACCTGGGGCTACTGGAGATGCACTTAGGTGGGCCAAAGAGAATGACACTGAATGTAGAGGGAAGAACCTTGAAATTTCACTATCCCCAAGTCCTTGTGCTCTGGCCCTGTGATGACATTAATTCTTTTTTAAAGAAGACCACGAGAGCTAGCTAGTCCTGTCTATCACATGAAGACATAGTAAAAGGCATCATTTATGATACAGATTTACTGTGACTAGACAATAAATCTGCCAACACATAGGTCTTGCTCCAGAACTATGGAAAAGACTCCAGAACTGTTGAAAAATAAATTTCTATTGTTTAAAGTTACTCAATATAAAATATTTTGTTATAATTTCCTGAACAGACTAAAAGAAAAAGAAAACAAAACTTGTAACTAGCAACTGGGAATATTGCTATACCAAGTACTTTAAAATGTGGCCATAACTTTGAAACAAAGTAATGGGTAGAGGTTTAGACACTTTTGAAGTATTTGCTAGAAAAATTCCATGTTTCTCAGAACAGACTAACAAGGGTGATTCTGCCAAGGGCTCAGAAGAAAGAACTGAAAGAGCCACAACATTGTTAGAGAGCATGTAACTGTGAACAGAATATTAGTAGAAATATTCATGACAAAGGACACGCTGATGATGTTTCAGCCCTGTCATATTAAGGGTTAGGATTTCTATGTGTGATTTGATGGGCCGCTACCACTCAGACCATAGCGTTTCACTCATGTCCCCACTAATGTATCTCTTTGTTACCATAAAATGCAATTATTCATATTCCCCCAAATCTTAACTTTTCTGACCATAGTGTATCTGTATATAGAGAGGGATCTATCTGTCTACATATAGATATTGACACCAGTATAAAAATGGATGTGTAGATATAGAGAGATGTCATAAAATACAGAAGAATGCCTGTTGAAGTTTTACCTACATATTTGAAGATAAATATTTAGAGGGTTCTTGTTTCTCTGTACATCTTGAGAGCAGAGATACCAATTGTCTTTGTTATGTATTCTTTTCAATGATTTTTGCATAGAAAAGACATCTTAGAATACAGAGATGTGATCTTTCTTTGAGCAACATCAGATTGCTACCAACCCTGGAAGCCAGACAGAAATACTGTCTCTGGAGCATTACAGGCAGGTCTGTGTCTCTTGTAAAGGTCAGAGACCTCTAAGCTCTTCTTGCCTAAGAAAACATTCTTTTTCTTGGAGTATGAGGAGGCCTCCATCTGTGTCCATCTGTGTCATCCTCGTGGAAATTGGATGCAAGAGAAAATGATGCAAACATGCAGTGTTCATGTTGTTTGATGAGTCTCTGACTCAGGAGTCTTGTATATTCTTTCAACATCCATAAATCTGTCAAGCTAATGTGTTAGTGTGCAAGTTAGGTAAGAATTCTTCAGAGTTCTTAATGTTAATACATTAAAGAGGAAATCAGTGAAATGGTAAACCTGGTTCAAAGATCACCTGTGAAAGGAAGAATTGTACAGTCCATTATTTGATCCTACAATTCCTCTACTAGGTATAGTATCCAGAAGACCAAAATTCACATCATAACAAAGATATTTGTACCAGAATATTTATTGCAGCCCAGTTCATAATTTCTAAGTCATAGAAAAGCCCAAGTCCCCATCAACCCATGAATGGATCAATAAATTGTGGAATATGTACACCATGGAATACTATGCAGCCTTAAAGAAAGATGGAGACTTTACCTCTTTCATGTTTATGTGGATGGTCCTACTTCTTAGCAAAGTATCTCAAGAATGGAAGAAAAAGTATCCAATGTACTCAGTCCTACTATGAAACCATAAGAAAGCTATAACTCAATTATAGCCCAAGAAGAAGATGAAAGGGGAGAGGGAGGGTAGAGGAGTGGGAGGATGGGTGGAAGGAGAGTAATTGGTGGGACCACAACTATGGTGCATCTTACAAGGGTACATGTGAAATTTACTAGGTGTAGAATATAAGTGTCTTAAAACAATAACTAAAAAAATGTTGTGAAGGCTATGTTAACCAGTTTGATGAAAATACTTCTAATTGTATATAAAACTAACACATTGTGCCCCATGATTGCATTAACATATGCAGCTATAATTTAATAAATAAATAAATTTTAAAAAGGGTTTCCTGTAGTAGCCTTTCCAAATTAAAGGTAAGATTTTATTCATTTTCTGTAAAGAAGGAAAATCATAGTGTTTGGTTTTATTTTTATTTTTGACTGGACAAAATCATTTTCACACTTACTAAACTAAAATGTATAAGTTAATGTGTACATGTATTTTACAAAATGTGAGGCTTAAAAGTAACTAGCAACTGAAAGTTGCAAAGTACTGATAACTTGGAGGCTTAAAAAAATGGAAATTTATTACCTCGGTTGAGAACTCCAGAAGTTCCAATCAAGATGTGAGCAGTGTTGGTCCTCTTAGGAGTTGGTGAATACATATGTGATCTATGCCTTGTCCCTGATCAGGTAATTTATAAGCAATCTTGGTATTCCTTGATCCCGTTCATAAATCCAGTCTTCACTTGGAATTATCTATTTCTGTCATGTGCCCAAACTTTGTTTTTTAATAAAGACATTCAGAGTTAGGTATTAGAATTTCCATATCTTTTTGGAGGATAAATTAAACTAAATCACACCTTTCTTTAACAGGCATGGTAGACAATGCCTCAAATCACCATTCCAAGAACATAATTGTCATCATTTTGCTCCATTTCCAGATTTTGGATAATTTTATTAGCAATATGTTAATGTGACTCCATTGGGGATTGTAAGCACTTTTCTAACCAAGGAAATAGACTTTGAAAAGTACAGAATATTTGTTCTCAAATTATTTTTACACAAGGTACAAATCCCAAATGATCAGGTCTGGTCCCCTGTGCTTGAGACTGAGTGAGGGCTCGTCTAGGATGACACACTAGGTTTTCAGCTTAAATAGTTTCATTAGGTGGCTTTTGCAAAGATTAAAATTCTACACTCTCTAACATAAGACTTGCAGTCACTACCTCTTCCCAAATTCATAGATCATGCGATCATCCCTTATACAACCCTTCAGTTGTATGTGTGTCTTACTTTTATTTCAGACTGGATTATTGTTGTTTTATCCTCTCAATGTGCGCTTATGTATTAAGGACTGAATTTCATCTCCCAAATTCATATTTTGATGTCCTGATCCTTCATGTGACTGTATTTAGGGAAAAGATTTTTAACATGAGGTTAGAGCCCTAATCTAAGATAACCGATGTAAAAGGACAAAGCTAAAAGGAAGGGCATAGCAGATTCCCACCGTCCTTAGAAGGAACCAACTCTTCAACACCTTTCTTTCAGACTCAAGCCTCCAAAACTGAGAAAATAAATTTCTGCAGCTTAAGCCGCCCCGTCTTTGGTACTGTGCTATTGCAGGGCCAGGAAAGTAATTAACTTCTGTTTTTCCTTCTTTAATGTTCCTTTATACATTCTATAAATACTCTCTATGGATAAAACGTATCTCATTGATCTATAATATGCACTTCTTAGAATTCTAGTTGACAGGTTGTTTTCATTGATAATATACTAGAGGAGATCAAGAATTTATCTCTAGGAATTAATTATTTGTGTTTGCTTTTACCAGTAATTCAGGACCACGTGGTAGAATAAATTCATGTCACTCAACTACATGAAAATCATACGCTGCATATGTAACCTATCTTTAAATCTTATATAAAATGTTTGTATCTGAGGTAAGGGAGATATTGTTAAAGACTTGCAAATCAGTTTGGTCTAGACTATAAACTTTGAATGAATAACCTCTAGGATGAAATCACATTGCTCCTGTTTAAATTTCAATGTACAGTGGAGCCCACAGTTTTTAGTAGCATTATCTGCAAAATTAGGTTAACAATATCCTCTTCCTCGTGGTTTAGCAGGCATTGTCTGGAAAAGGATGTGAATTAGACATACTGAGGAATTACAATTTATTTATTCAATTATTTAGTCATAAAAAATATGTCCTACATATTTGTTTGTTTGTTTTGTTTTGTTTTCTGAGGAGAGAGAAAATATCACTAATGAAGAGGGGTCAAAGCCACCAGTCACAAAAATAGCCTGCACGTGTCAGCAAAAACTGCTCATTTTGTAGCTCATGTTCAATAGCTCTGTCTCAAATGTAAATATTGTCATATGTCAAACTCAATAAACATTGAAACATAGAATTAAGTATCTGCCAGTTTGTCACTCAATCTCTTCAGAAATTCTAGCTATTTAAAGGAAGAGAGAAAGTGGGCTTAGTGTATAAAGAGGTGGAAAAGTTTTCTAGGTTAGTTTAGGTTTTTCTATCATTATAACCTGTTTTTTTTTTTCATCGCATTCTTTTTTCTTTTATACACATTTTAATCTTACAACTTAAGTCTGAATTATTCACCATTTGAGTCCTTTCCTCAGATTAATTAATTGCAATGTTTTATGCAAAGGATTCATCAGAGAAGTTATTTCATCTTTGCTCTTAAGGAAGCTACACATTTCTTTTATGGTTCTTTACATATAATCTGTATAAATTAATTTTTAATGAAGGAATTTTTCCATTCCCAGTATTCATTATGGTATCACATTTTAAATTAATCCCAGTATTTATTTTACTCAAAAATTTAATTTAGATGCCAACATCTAAATCATTATTTGTATGCTCATCAATGTAATAATAATATAATATATTATATATATACACACACACATATGTACATACACAATAGTCACAGACATTCTGAAGTACTATTATGTGACCAAGACTTATTCACTTTGCTATAAAAAATTGTACTGTTATTTATAACATACAAATATGCATAGACACATACATATATCAGAGTTTGTAGTGCTTTTAGTGAGCATTTTAAATAAAAATATAACATATTAGCAAGGTTATGCTTCATCTGACTTTCACATCTCATGTATCTTATTCTATAATTCCTAAAAATTGTTACATAATGTTCTCTCTCTGATACCTTATTCTCCTGACATACTTTTATATCTTTTGGGGAAAGATTCAACTTTAAAATGTCATTAACATGCACACGTTTTATTATAAACTACTTGTAAAAAATAATATAGAACTTATTATAAACATAAATATTTCATATTTGTCCTGAATTTTCAAAACTTAGTGAGTTTCAGTGAAATCTGCATTCTGATTTTTTTAAAAATGTTGTTAAATCAGGAATTAATCACGACTTTTTAAATATGGAGCTC
>NW_003852428.1:233634-237804 GCF_000181295.1 Otolemur garnettii | reverse complement strand
AAGAAAGAGGCTAATAGGAGAAGAGAGGGAAACATAACCAGAGAGGAAGCCGTGAGTCGAGTAAAGTCAGCAGTCACCAGAAACTAGAAGAAGCAAGACACAGATTCTTCCTTCACATCCTTGGAGGGTACATGGCCCAGCTGTCCCCTTGTTTGCAGCTCAGTAAACTGGTTTTAAACTGAAAACATTCCTGTTTGTCTAAGCTATTGAGTTTGTAATAATTTGTTACAGAAGCTACAAGAAGTGAATACAGGCATTTTCCCCACTTTTTCTCCTAAAACCACAAGTTCTTTCCTTCCTCTTCATTGAGAGAAACTGGAAGTAGAACTCATGGAATTTTGGAGTTCCCTAAGACTGGGGTAACCAGGAGTTTCCCCTCATGTTGTAGACCAGACTCGTCTTCCCATAATTCACCAGCACGCGTCCATGCCCCTGAAGGTTTATCTCCAGATAAGTGGATATTTTCTGTGACTATCTAGATTTCTGTGTCTCTCCACACTGTGGGTAGCGATTTGCCCTGTAAACTTCACTCCATATTGAATCTTAGAAACATCACTATTTCTCAATTTTTTCAGGTTTTCTTTTTGTAAATATCAGAGAGACTTTAATATTTTTTTACTTAGACCTAAAACAAAATGTCTTGGCATATTCTTATAAAAGAAATAAGCATGTTTAAGGAGATCAAAGTGAAAAAAAGTAATTTTCAGAATTCACTGTGAAATATTACCTCAATTCCTATAATCTAGACCAAAAGGAATAGAAATTATTTTATTTCCTAAAATCATTGTTGTTTGTAATTATATAGTATTAATTAATTTTGTAAGTATTTATCAATTGCAGTCGTGTGAGCTACCTTCCTTTTGCTGTTTGATAAAATTCCCCATTGTCTAATTTCAAAGTTCTAATAGAGCTTGAATTTGTACTAAAATTGGATTTGTAAGCTTATCAATATCATGGAGATAGCATTAGTTCATACTCTGTAATTGAAATGTTCTTTTGTAATAGTTAAGAGTTTCATGTGTGAGTTCACTGGATGAAGCTCTCTATACACGGTGTCTCTGAAGAAAATGAGCATTTAAATACTTGCAAATTTCAAAGGCGTTATTATTTCTGGGGAAAGAATATAACATAGTTTAAAATAATTAAGAAAATAATGGGGTGACTTTATCTTTAATGAGCTCTCTTTCATTTTGTATATTTATCTTTCATAATTATAATTAATGCTAAGATTCAATTTATAAGCAAAATGCTGAGCTTATTTCATTTACAAGGAATTCTCCCTTAATAATAGTAGTCAAACTGTATTATCAATGACTTGTTTTTAACACAAGCTTTTTTAAATTTTAATTATCGAGTTAGTTTTAATATTTCATATTATTTTGATTTGTACTTCACTTGTGTCATTGCCAACATTGTTCCTGTCTCCCATAAGGACATCAGTGGAAAAAACTTTTTAACCTTCACTAGTAAATTATGATGATTTGTTTTATCCAAGCTATAATATGTTTCACTCGATTAAATAGTCTTTTTCAGCAGAACAGTTTGATATTTTGATTATGGTAATAATCTCACAGGTGCATTCATATGTCAAAACTCAACAAAATATACACTTTCTGTGTATGCAGGATATTTCACATTAATTGTACCTCAGTTTAATAAAAATCACAGAGAAGAGCATGACAAGAAATTTTCCAGGTGCCAGTAGTGCAAAGAAAACATTCATAAGCTTATGACAACACAAGAATAGTAGATAAACTTGTTGTAGATAATTTTCTTATAAATATGTTTAGTGTTGTGAATAACATTGCAAAGAACACAGTAAGAGCACCATGAAGAGACACTGAGTTTGTTGGTAGCAAAAGGCTTATAGAGAACATTTGATGTTGGATAAACCAGAGGAATGGCTGCCGTATTTGTTTCCTAGGCTTGTCATAGGAATTTGCCACAAGATGGGTATTTTTTTGTTTGTTTGTTTGTTTCTTTGTTTGTTTAAATAGATGTTTATTTTCTTACAGTTCTGGAAGCTAGAAATTTAAAATGAAAGTATCAGTAACGTCATGCTTTCTCTGAAGGTTCCATAGAAAAATCCTTTCTTGCTTCTTCCTAGCTTCTAGGGTTTCATTGGTAATCTTGGCATTCTTTGGGTTTTAGCTGCATCATACAATTTCTGCTCCATAACCACATGGTTTTCTTCCTTCTGTATATGCCTGAGTCCTTGCATCCTAATCTTTCTTTCCTTCAACTTATAAATGCACTGAATTTAGTCATTGAATTTAGTTTTAACACTATCAGTATGACTTGATCAAACTTGATTACATCTACAAAGGCACTATTTTTAAATCAGGTCCTGTTTTCTGGTTCAGGATGGCCACGATTTTAGGAGAAAGTTGTTCAACACAAAGAAGTCCTCCTTCTGCTCCCTTCTCCCAAAATTTTCATTCTTCTTATGTGCAAATTATGTTCACAATATCTTCAAACCCCACTAAAATTTGAACCCATTCCAACATCAAAACAAATTCTAAATATTATCTAAACATAATCATCTCAAAAAGCATCAAATCACATTTTCTAGATTGTCTAAAAGTGAGTAAAACTCTGGATATGTCCATTATGGAGCAAAATTGCTTCCCACCTGTAATATCAACATAGAAAAAAAATCAATCTACTTCTAAAAGATAACAGTGGGATATGCAGAGGCTAGAAATTCCAATTTCAAAGGGGATTAATATAAAGGTAAAAAGATGTAAAAACTTGAAACAAGTTCAAAACTCAAAATAAAACAATAATCCATGGGGGTTTCAATGCCAGATAATAACCATCTATGGCTCAATGCTCTGGGCTCTCAACCCACTTCAGCAGCAGCTTCACACTGCTGGCACACCACAGAGGAAGATGTAGGCTCACTTCTCCGGAGACAGTGGGAACACCAACCTTTCAGCCCATTTCTTGCTTGTAGCAGTTTGGAAATCCAACATCTCTCTATAATTTTGTCCTGCCTCTGTTCACTCAATAGAAGTTGACAGTGTTACTGCTGATCTAACATTCTCAGAAAGCTTCTCAATGTTTTATGAATGTCAAGAGAACCCATCAAGGGAACCTGAATAAAGGTCCCTTGTAGATCCTTGTAGATCCAGATTCATAACGCATACCCTATTTCTCCAGCAAAAGATTGCCCAGCCTTACTTTTGATGTTCTTTTTAAAACATTCTTTATCTTTCTAATATAGGTAGGATATTATTCTAAATCATCAAGAACTAGTTTATTTGTTTTTATTTATTTTTATAAACAACAAGGGGAAACCAGGTAATCTTTTCAAATTTTGCTTGAAAATCGCAGCTAAATTTCCAAAATCATCTAAGTCCTACTTTCTACCCCAACCATAACCTGATTCAGGTATGTTTTCCACCACTTTAAACAGGGACCTTGCTTCCTCCAGATTCTAATAACACAGTTTCCATTTCTTCCCTAGACCTCATTAGAAGCACATTTCAGGTTCATATTTCAAATAGCATTCTGTCCAACAATATATGTATTGTTTAGGACAATAAAAACTTTTTCTAATATCCTCTTCACTTCCTTCCGAGGCATCACCAGCTTCCCTGTTAGATGTTTCTATTTCTGCCAGCAGTCGTTTCAAGAAAATCTGGGCTGGATTATTGTTTGTTTATTTGCTTTATCATGTGCTGCAAAACTCTTGCAACCTCCATGCCTCACTATCCAATTCCAAAACTTTTTTCTTTTAAAAAGTTTTAAAAATTCTACAGGAAAATGAAATGAAAATAAAACAAAAAACTCAAATATATAAATTAATATATATGTATAAGACAGAGAGATTGGATCAGAGAATATGGACGATGGAGATTGACAAGTTAGAAATTCATAGAGCAGGTAAATTTAAAAATATTATAGAACAGGATGGAAGACTAGAAAATCAGGCATGGATGGAGAATGTACCTGTTTCTTGTTTGTAGTCCTTTCAACTAGGTGGAAAAGGCCAATTATGAATTGTAATTTCCTTTACTATAATAAAAGTCAACTGTTTGTATGGCTACAAAATTCTTTCACAGTAACAGTGAGATTAGTATTTGATTAAATAATTGGGTAATAGCTTAGCAATTAAATTCTTAAAATTAACCATCAAAAGTAGAAAAAGTTTTTTTTTTTTTTTTT
>NW_003852428.1:230004-233434 GCF_000181295.1 Otolemur garnettii | reverse complement strand
TATGGGGCCGGCGCCTTACTCACTGAGCCACAGGCACCTCCCGAAAAAGTTTAAGATGATACAAGAAGGAATGGATTTTCTAGACAAAGAGAATAACTGGAACAGCATCACAAAGGTCTAAAAAAATAGTGATTTCAGAGATATACAAATAACTTAAAATCACTTCCCGTGTAGTGCTGAAAGATAAGATTTGAAAGGTTGATAGGAAACGTTACTAAGAATCTTTTTGTCATTCAAAAGATCATAATAATGTCTTGGGCCCTGCCAAAAGATTTTAGTTGGGGAATAACATCTTTATATTTTAATTTCAATTGTTGTTATATCTATAGGAGTTAGGATAAGAAGTGAACAGGAGAATGCTGTTTGGACCTCACCCAAATGAACGTCTTTATTTTCAACAGTTATTACCCCAAATCAAGTTTGTTGGTTAAAAGAACATGTAACAAGGAATAGAAATGTGCTAAAAATGAACAGAAATACTAGAATCTGCTTCAGCGTCAGATATAAGTCATTTACTTCACAAATATTTTTCTACAGATGAATGTTTAAGATTCAGGTATATTACCAATATTGATTTCTTATTCCCAGTTTATATAGTAGGAACAGACGGTCAGCAGCACTGGTGACCTCCCAGAAGAAGAACACTTTATTATCTCCAAGCTGTTTACTGCTCCTTTACTGGTTTAATTTCAGAGACTATCATTTTAGTCATATTGTTATAAGTACCTCTTATCTTCCCAAATTAGTATACAATAAAATTTCAGCATGTGCTTCATAGAGTAAAAGATTCCACTGACAGATATAAAAAGTGTTGTATGATAACTAGCTAATTTACCTTCACTTTCCATGGCCTTTGCATACATAAAAGAAAAAAGAATTTTCTTAACAGGGCTATTTTAAAAATCACATATAGCATTGTTTTGTAAAATACTATTTTGTTCATTTTTTTATTTCAATTTGATTATACCTGATTTATATCAATAAAGAATTTATCATAGAATAGAAAATACCATAATACCATTTTTAGACAGTACTGTTTTCCCCTTTATTCAAAATTTTAATCCTCAAAGACAATAAAATATTTATCCAAATATTAAAATTTTAGACTTCCAGCTATTATGGAATATATATTGACTTATAAATGGATAATTGACTATGTGCTAAATATACACATAAACTATTTCACTCTCATAGGATCCTTTGAAAGCAGTCATACAAGTGAGTGTGGAGAGCTTATGACATAACCAGCTTGGTATTATTACTTTTTATATTTAAAATAAAAGCTATTAGTAAAAATATTAAATTCTGAGTTTGGTTCAGGATTATTAAAAAGACTTTCACTGGGCAATAGAAGTCTGAACCTACAGAAACACAATCATGATTTTCATAACATAAGGGTAAAAAAATGCATAGATTGAAATGTTAACGTAGTGAATGTTTCTATGAGTATGAAACATGGATTCTCCTTGTTAATTCAACCAAAGATTATAAATCCTTCAAATTATTGATTTTACCATTAACATTCATTTTATCTGAAGTCTACTATTAAAATTCACTATTTAAAGTGTTTATGAGAGAGAGAGAAAGAGGGAGGGTGAAAGAGAAAAGGCTTTTCATCTACCATCTAGTCTCCTGTCAGACTGATGTTTAAAAGAATCTTGAAAATGAGCTCTAAAGTCTTTTATGAAAGCATCTTTACATTTTACCACCTTACAAATTTAGCCCAATCAAATTAAGGATAAGATGCAGCTGTGGCCTGATTGAAGTACTGTCTTACTTTTCTTGCTTTAGTCCCTGACAAAGGTTATTCTAGATTTTAAAACTGTTTCTTAGCATGCCATTTGGAAGACTTGATATACTTTTCTTCTTATGACAGACTGACAAGTAGTACATAGATTAATTGATGTGAGTTCCAGAGTCCTGTTCATTAAGTGCTCACATTAAGGAAGTGGGGAATAAAATGGAGGAAATAGAGAAAATATAGGCAATAGTGAAGATAAAGTAGGATAGATGGAGGCAGAAATAGGTGAGATTCCAGTTGTTTCATGTGGAAGTAACTGCTTTCCTTGGCTCTAGTTAAAGAATCTTTGAAAGAGGCTGTCTTAGAGTCAAAATTTAGTTTTGAATTCTCGTTATACAGTAACTGACAACTTTTTTCCTATTTCTATCATTCCCTTTAAAATGTTTATCATTGGGGGAGGGAGTCAAGATGGCTGACAGGTACCAGCCTTGGACAGAAACTCCTGTCCAGAGGAAAGGATAAAGTCCAGAAAATACCCAACAAAGTCGAAGACTGGGAGCCCAGCTGAGAGAAAAGAGTGATACCGCAGGACACCTCTTCTGAGGCAAGCAGTGGCTCTTGGAAGGCAATCTATAGTTACATAATATACCCCAAAGGAAAAGTGTCTTCCCTCCCCCAAGAAAGGTGTGCTTTTCCTTTGTTTCCTCTTCAACCACTCCTCTGAGTCTCCTACAGGTGATTGATAAACTGAGGACCTATAATCTCACTCCATGAATGAGAGCTGCCTACAGGGAATTCTACTACCCTGGAGGGACCCTGCTGAGACTTGGAACACTGTCCCCTTGGCAGAAAAGTGGAACTGGCATTTGCACTGCCATTTTGAGTTTCCAGTCCACCCTCCTCCCCTTGCCCGCAGAGACAGCTAGAGGAGACCCAAGAGCAGCATCCACTCACCTTTGAAAGACCAAGCCCCTGTCCCCATCCTTCACCAGGAAAACTGCTTGAACCACACTTCCAACATGTGGAGTGATTCTGCCAGCCAGCACCTTCTGCACTCAGCTGTCTCCCCGGCTTCTATCCCCACTTCCCAGGGCCTTGGCGGTGCACTACCATGACTTACTTCTGCCGGGGAGGGCTGCATCACCCCGCCAGCTGCTGTCCCCACTTCCAGGGGCCTTGGTGGCATGTGCCCAGAAGACAACTAGAAGAAGCCACTGGCCGAACAGTTTTAGGGATGGTCTCCAAAAGTTGCAAATTCAGCATGGGATGGAATCAGCAGAAAAACTCTGGTAATCAGAATAACCAGAGTAGATCAACCCCCCCACACACACCAAGGAAGGATGGGGCAGGCACAATTGAAGACCCATTCCATAAACAGATGTTTGAGATGTCAGATATTGAGTTCAGAATCTGGATAATGAATAAGATCAACAGAATGGAGGAACTACAATTTCAAATTATTCTAAAGCTATCCTAGGAATTCAATGATTTCAAAGAAAATGATCAAAGATTACAATACACTGACGCAAGAAGTTGCAGTCCTTAAAGATCTGAAGAGTATGGTTGAACCCTTCATTCAGAGAATGGGCCAGGCAGAAGATAGGATCTCTGACACTGAAGACAAAGACTTTGAACGTGTGCAAACTTCCAAAGATCAAATGGAAGAGCAAAAACAGATCACTAGCTCCA
>NW_003852428.1:206627-225912 GCF_000181295.1 Otolemur garnettii | reverse complement strand
CCCTATTATGAAACTAATTGCTAGCTATCATAGGAAAGCTATAATCCAAATGGAGTCCAAGAATACAGGGAAAGGGGAGAGGGAGAGAAAGGGGGAGGAAGGGTGAAGGGAGGGTGATTGCAGGGATCACGCCTATGATTTATCCTATAAGGGTACATGTGAATCTTTCTAAATGTCAAATATAAATGTCTTACCACAACAATTATGAGAAAGACATGATGGCTATGTTGGCCCATTGGATGAAAGTATTTCAAATTGTATATGGAAACAAAACACTGTATCCTGTATCCTATGATAGAATTAATGTACACAAATATGATTTAATTTAAAAAAGAAATAAAAAAATCCAAAAGAAATAAATTAAAATGCCCTGGAGATCAGCTGATTAGTCACTTACATCCTCTGTTGCTTTTAATTCCTTTGAAAATTTCATTATAACATTCAGCATAGAACTAAGGATAATAGAAAACTTTTTAAAAGTTTTTTCAAATTATGATTTTCATAATTATTAATTAAATAAATTGATAGTATTTGCTTGGAGCAAGTTCCCAGCACATGGTAAATACATCATAAAAATTAGTTATTAGTTCTGGTCTAATTGAAATCCTCCACTTACTGACAGGAACCTTTTGGTCAGAGCATCCCAATAAAATTTGAAATTACTGAAAGAGAAAAACAAAACTTTAATTTGAGGATTCCAATATTCTTTTTTAAAGATTTCCCCTTAGTTTATATAATTTTGTTTCATATTCTTCCTTTTCTACATTTTTTTAAACCAATCTTCTGCAATGAATTATCTAAGTTAACACTCTTGTTTTTGTCATTACAGGAATTTGTGGAGTCCCAGGACATATGATGTTCCTTGACAGGCAATGCCAGGACCTCTTCATGAATTCCTTATTCTAGTTGCCTCTTTAATTTAGAATTTTCTCCCCAGCTTCCTAAACTCAAACTCTCACAGAGTATTACCTCTGTTCACTCTCTTGCTGTCAGCTCATGCAGCCATGAATGATTCTCTGTGACAAGAAACATGGTCTCAATCCCTTGGCCCGTGATATCAACTATAAAAGGAAGATTTTGCATGTGTGAATTTTTGAGTTTAGACTTTTCTCGTCTTACACTGCTGGCAGTTCTTGTGGCTTAAATGATAGTTTTCAAATCTTGGAAAAGCAAATTTCATGATCCGTGCATACATAGTGATGGAATTGGACCACAGTGAGAACCCAGAAATATCTACAAATGCAGGCCCAGCTTATCAACACAGAGAAGCCACAGACAGTGCAAGAGAGAAAAACAAAGCTCTGAAAACAAAGCTCATACTTTTGTTATCAGTGGTGCTTGGCTCAGTCCTCCCTTCAGATGTCACAGTGCAGTAGCGCTTTCTGACAACATGGTTATCGCACTTCCATATTAAGCTGATATGTGTCTACTCACTTGACAAATATCAAATGGTCATTTTAGTACATATGTATAATACTAGTGCTGTTTTCACTTTCTATTTTCCAACATTCCCATTTCAGTGAGATATTTCTTACCTATTTTAACTTATATTTTGAAAGAAATTACACTGTGCATTCAACATCAACACTAATTTCAGCTCTCCTAAAATGATAGTATCAAAATTAAATATTGTTCACTTTTTCTTGTAAATTTGTCCACCCCAGCATATGACAGAGTTGACCATGTCCTAAGCATTTCTTTTTTTTTTTTTAATTAAATCATAGCAGTGTACATTAATACTATCATGGGGTATAGTGTACTGTTTCTATATACAATTTGATATACTTTGATACAACTGGTTAACAAAGCCTTCATGTCTTTTTCTTAGTTATTGTGTTAAGACATTTATATTCTACATTTAGAGAAATTCACATGTACCCTTATAGGATGAACCATAGGCGTGATCCCACCAATCACACTCCCTCCACCCATCCTTCCCCCTCCCCTCATCTCCCTCTCCCCTCTCCTCATATTCTTGGGCTAAAATTGAGTTATAGCTTTCCTGTCCAAAACTGAATTGAATCTTATTTAATTATTCAACATTTTTCAAATCAATATTATGCCTTTATAAAAGAGTCTATAGACTTCAATATATGAAAGATCATAAGTTAATTTCTTAAGAAGAAAATGATTAATTGGACAGAATAAATATCTCTTTATAAAAATAATGCCTTTTCTCTTAAAAAATATATCTTTAAGGTAAAAAGCCCTCTAAAACTAACAACTGATATACTCATTGTTTTTATCAAAATGTGAAAGAGTATTTATGGTGTGTATTTTTTGCAGTGTTGCTGTGTGGGTCTCCATTAGAATCATTTGTGAACCTTTCTTTCTTTGTTCCCCTGGCTTCAATTTCACCTTATCTCAATTCTGGTTATTCTGGTATGAGAAAATAAATGGATATGGAATTGATTACTTTTTACTTTGAAATACATATAATAAAATTTCACCTAAGTTCTAAAGTATTTTTCATAATTTTTTCAGAATCCGAATTTTAATTCTGAGAGGGACAATAAAGATTATTTGCATGTTAATGGTAGTGTCTGTTTATATCTAATCTCTTTCATATATTAAGAATCCACCCTGTATAATAAGACACATTATATTTTTCAAGTGATTATATTATTAAAGATTGTTTTCTAGAACACAGTTGAAGCCACCCCAATTTAAAGAAGGTTGAACAATGCATATATATATATACACATAGCATTTCCCTTTTTATTTGAAACAATTTTCATTTTAAACTTTATTTTGTTTGATAATAATATAGCTTCTTCAACACTTTTATTATTGCTGTTGTAATTCTGTCTCTTTTTCTATACCTTGAACTTTCAAGCAACTTTATTTTTGAATCTGAGATGTTCTTAATATAAAATAGACATAGTTAGATATTTTTAAAACCCTATTACAATCTCTGTCATGGACTGATATCATCCATTTACATTTGATGTAATCGTCTTGCATTTGTTGGATTGATATTACATTTACATCTGCCACAATGTTTCTTGTGTTTACTTAGGAGTGTTTACTTTTCAATTATTTGTGAATTTTCCAAATTTCCAAATTTTTCCAACTTTTCTCTATATATTGATTCCTAATTCAAATCCATTATGTTCATAGAACTTTCTATAGCTGAGTTCTCCTTGAATATTTGCCATAGAGAATTGCAAAATAATATTTGTGTAGTTTTAAGCTGCAACATTTTCAACTATGCCATTCAATAGTAGATAAATCTTAATTACAAAATTTCTTACTTTATCTTTAAAATAAATATAACTAAGTAAACAAAAATGAAAAAAAAAAGGAAGATGAGGCAATAACAGAAAATGTATAGAAACCAGTTCAGCATTCCTAAGTAGAGGCCACTGGATACATGAAAAAGAATATATGAAAAAACACACCATTAAATCAATCATCAATTTTAACATTTTTAAAAGTAATTGGGGTGCTGGCCCCATATGCTGGAGGTGGCAGGTTCAAACCCAGCCTCGGCCAAAAACTGCAAAAAAAAAAAAAAAGTAATGCATGTAATTTGGCTAAATATAGGGTTGTAACTGACTAGTAAATCTTGGTATATGCCTGCAAAGCCCTTATTTCTATCTATTTTATTCTCTAAAACATCCAGTATTGTTTATCCAGACTTAAAAACCGCAAAAATGTGCCTATACTTCTGGAATTTCAGAGTAAATCAAATTCATTCTTGGGACATTGGTTTCATAATTGAAATTCTTTTATCAATAAAGGAAATGTAATGTTCCTACTGAAAGTTTAAGCAGTAAATAATTTTTAATAATTGGTGACTTAGTATTTTTGACCTTTGCTGTTTCTACAGGTTCCCTCCGCCCCTGAAGAAAGCCTCATATTACAAAATACAATCCTGTCAAGACTGCTTTCTCTTTTTAATATTTGTGTCCGGAGAGGTTTAGGGGCTGTGTTAGAAACTGCTAATGAGTACCATATTTAATTCCATAATTTATTTTAATCACTAAAGAATACACCATTATAATGGACTTTAGTCTTTGTTATTTGAAGTGGTAGGTCAAAAACAGTATTACCATTTATTCAATAGAGACGTAAGGGTACGCTCGGTGGCTCGTGCCTGTAATCCTTGCACTTAGGGCATCCAAGACAGGAGGATCGCTTGAGGCCAGGAATTTAAAGCCAGCCTGAACCTGAGCAAAATATCATCTCTATAAAAAGGTAGGTTGTATGTTTCTTGATTTTTAAAACTTGACATTTAACCACACAGGTCCAGCTTGGTTTAATATTGCAGGCAATGCTGAGATGTATTTGGATCATTTCTGGCATTGGTTAAGGGGGAAAACATGGTTCCTTTCCCTTCTTTACCCTATGAAGGAGCAGCGTTTCAGTTCATTTTCTGTTGCTATCAGTGAATCCCACAGGCAGGGTAATTTTTATGTTAAAAAAATATTTCCTACAGTTTTACAGGCTAAGAAGTGCAATGTCTAAGGGTTGCACATGGTGGGGCCTTCTGGTTGGTGGTAGAGACACTCTGGAGCCCTGTAGCTGTGCAGGGCATCACCTGGTAAGAGCGCTCACAGGGAGACAGCCAACCTGCTTCAATAACAGACCCACTTGCGATAACTAACTTACCCTCCCCAATAGTCCATCAATCTATTAACTTATTAATTTATTAATCTACAAATGGATTACTCCTTTTATAAAGGCAGTGCCTTCTTCACCCCATCACCCCTTAAATGCCCATCACTTAATCCTGTTATATTAGGGATTAAGTTTCAACTTGAGTTTCAGAGGGGACAAAACATTCAAATCACACCATACAGAGAATAATTTGATCTGTGATTTTTGTTAAAATAAAAAATAGCAAATCCAGCAACTGTGTGTTCTTAACATAGACTTCTCTTTTCTTCCCAGTAGTTTTTCAGATGTTATTCAAGCAGATACACTCCCCCATAGGAAGAGGATTGTGATTCTTCAGTGAAGCATGGTACACAATGCATTCAACGTTAATACAGCTAAATCTCCCTGGAACATGCTATACCAATGATGAAGCTGTTATGTTTTCATTTATTTGTTTCACTCTTCTCTTTCTTTTTTCTGAATTTCGAATTAGAAGAAAGAGACATGTTTTCAGAAAGAAATACACAATATAAAACACAAATATTTGGTATTTCTTTTACTTTCAATTGTTTGAGGGTTTTCTTTCCAAATAATGTGCAATTTTTAGAAAAGAAATGTCATGTAGAACACAGATGTTTTGGCACAATAATCAAGTGAAAGCTATGTTGATTGGTTTAATGTAACCACATCAGATTGTATAAAAAAAAATCAGCACATTGTACCCCACATATACATGAATATATTCATGATCTATGTGTATTTGACTTAATAAAATAAAAAAAGAAATGTCAATTTTTAAATAATATCAATAGTAATGTGTGTGAAGTGTCATATAAAATTAAGTTTGATAGAATTTTTGATTAACATTTTAACTTCACTCATTCTCCAATTAATGGATGTATCTGATTTAAAGAAAAACTTACTTCCCTTCCATTGTTTGACTCTGTGTTCCCAGAGACACTTTATGTCTATCTCACAAATAACTATTTGCCAACTAGCTCTATTTTACACCACTATTGTAAATATTTTAGATAACAAATATCATGCATTTCAGGTGTTTTAAGACCCATAGGCACTTATTTTATTCTCATTATTATTTTTACTTGAAGAAAGTAAATGCATAATAAACTAAAATATAAATTAATGAATGAACAAATAACAAAATTATTCTGGGCCCATGAATAAGTATATTCCATGTTAATTTGTAAACTATTTGAAAACAGACATGAAAATTATTTACTATAGGAAAGGTAACAACACGGAGAAGGTCTTTACATTATTTCTCCTTTCTACATGAAACTGTGTGTAAATTATAAAAGTCTCTCACAATCTCCCATAGACACAGCCCATAAATTTAGCTTATACTGAATTTGACCATTGTAAACATTCGATTTCTTTTTATTTTTACTTTTTTATAATTAAAGTGTATCCTAAACGTAACAGACATAAAGTGAATTAATGAGGATGGTGTAACCATAGGAAAGTTACATCTGCACATCTATTTTTTACATGCTGGTTCTTTGGTTTATTGCCTATATAACATAGCAGCCATATTATACATGTGCTGATGCAGTAATACATACTTTCTGTGCTGTGTTTTTCACAAAACAATAAGAAAGTAAAAAGTATATGCCTTGCAAATAGTATTAATCACGGGTTGGTATACAACATTTCTAAATGTGTGAAGATAATTCTTTTACAGCTATATTATTAGTACTCATAAAATTGGCATATATGTCAGTTCTTATATAATTCGTGCAATATTGATCAGAAGAAATTGTCAAGTTTTTTTTTTTTTTTGGCCAGGGCTGGTTTCGAACCCGCCACCTCTGGCATATTGGGCCAGCGCCCTACCCTTTTGAGCCATTGGCGCCACCCGAAATTGTCAAGTTTTTAGTTTGTTTATATTTTCACTCATACTGTACAATATTTTGATTTATATTTTTTATTACTGTACAGTTGCATATTAGTTTTACAACCTTTTATTATAAACTTCTATTATAGTATCAGTCCAGAAAATTTAAATTATTTATAAATTACGATATGCTCTTTTTCATCTGTGCTGATTAGCAACTCAGAAAAATGTACCTATTCATTATTCAGGTTGGAATAACAGACCTGGACATCCAGCTGCAATCCTAATATATTTCTCCAAGGGATGCTACAATTCAAAGTAGTATAACAACTCTTTTTCTCTGAGATATTACTGCTTTTTGACTCACTGAGAAATTCTGTTGTCTGAAATCATAGGATATCATAAACATTGATTTTAAATTCTATCTGTAAGAATGAGACAATCACACTCAAATGGAGAATGTAAGTCACTTGAAAAGAAGTTGTCTCGATTTACAGCCTAGAAATAGTAGATTGGAAAACCCTTCAGATAAGGGTTATCTGGATTGAGAATCCCAAATCAATTTTAACATTGTATTACTGAAGAAAATGGGACTTGTGTGGACTTTCCATCAGAGAGCTGATGTTGATCTCACATTTATGTGTAGCCCTGTTGTTTTCATGAGCCAGATGATAACACTACTCTGTTATTCATTAAAGGCCACTCAGTCCCCCAAATACCATAATCTGTCTTTTCTTTGTTTAGTGAGTTGTCTCATAATTTCTCTGGTAGTCAGGGTGGGAAGTCTCCCGGACTTCCTTAATGTAAGAAACAATAAATTTTGGTATTATTATGGTTGTTCTTGCTATTAATTTGTTTTAATTTTTTGCTACTTCTTTGGCTGGGATAAATCTAGTGTCCATAATTTTGAGATAAATGGGAGTGAGCCAGAGACTGTTTTCAGTACTGCGGATAGACATACCACAATAAATAAGGTAGATGGAACACATCCCTCATAAAACTTACTTGTAGTAAAGAATGCCTGCAATAAAAATAATAAGTAACACACATAATTTGAATAATAATTGGTTATAATAAGATAAATGGAACATTTGATAAGGGTCTCAAAGGAAGAGAATAAATTTGTTACAATTGTTGAGAAGACCTCTTTAATTAGAAGATGTTTGAAATTAACATTAAATGGTAACAAATGTCCTATATTGCCTTGATTTATAAAAGATCATCTCAGGCAGAAAGATTCCATGATGGAGTTTCTGGAATAAGGACAACAACTGACAGACATGGGTTAGAAAAGCTGAGCTGTAACCAAATTGTGCAAAAATACACATTTAATTACATTCTGGATCTGGTGAGAAAGGTTGGAAATGGACAAGAAAAGTGGAAGAATAAGGCCAGTTTGGAAAGATGGCAGGTAATGGCAAAAAGGCAGGACAGGATAAGCTTTAAAACTACCACGGAGATGTTGGGCCACGGCAACAAAAAAAGTTTCTTTAAAAAGTGATCATTTTTGATGGACATGTCCTCCTGTTGTATACAATTCAAAGAATGGAGTATCTTAAATAATGGCTTTGTCTTTGGAGAACTGGCAACACAAGGTTATAAGTATTGAAAGTAGCAAGCAAGTGAGGTCAATTTCCCCCAGTATTTCCCCCAATGTAATGCCTAAAGGCAGTTCCCAGGTCAGAGACCAAATAACACTTTATATTCTCACTAAGTTGAGAAAAGTGTTAGGCAGGTAAGGGCACTGGAATTTGAGATACAGAGGGTCAGGGAGGGAAGCCTCGGGCATTAGTGGGAGAAAACTTCCTAAGAATCCTTCCTAAGGAAAGGACTACTTGAAAACAGCAGGGGAAAACAATGACTGGGATTCAGGCAAAATTTTGAATAGTATTTTACAACAGACTAACAGAAGCATCATGATATCCTTAGGGAGAGTCTTCAAGATGGCTTCTATTTAAACAAAACAAAATTAACCCAAGAATAAATCTGCTTGGGACCTGTCAAAACAGAGCCTACAACCAACAAAGTCCCAAAGTTTTGGGAATTAACTGTCAATCAGAAGAAAAATTATAGCACAATTTAAAAAATAAATCCTGAGCTAGTAACCAAAAACATAAAGTTCAAAATACTTACCATCTAGCCAATATTTATTTAGCATACAAATGAGATTGTCAAGAGAATCAATAGCATTACAATAGTCAATAAAAAGGTTACAGAAATGAGAGACATTATATCATTAGGGCAGAAAGTGACCTTAAAACTGATTTTTTAAATGTGCCAAATAATGTTAAAGAAATGATAAACTTAATAAGGGCAAATAATTGAAAATATGACAATGAGCTAAATAGAACTTCTATAAATTAACAATACAGTGTATGAAATTTTAAAAATAAACTTTATAAATTAAATTATGAAATAAAAGTACATTAGAGAAGGAACAACATGAATCTAGAAAATACTAAAAATGCTAAAAAAAAAAAATCTTAGGGTGCTATGAGGAAAAAAAGAGGCAGAAAATATTTCAGATTGCAGCAAAAAAAATTTAAAATTTAATAAAATTTATAAAGTCGCAGTTCAAGAAACTCAATGAAGTTCAAACAAAAGAAACATAAAGAAAATTTTGCCTGGTTACATCATAATCAAGTTATTGATATGGAGTCATAACGTTAAATTCATAAAGGCAGCCAGAGTGGGTGAAATCACATTACAGAGAGGGAGAGAACATAATGATCACAGATTTCTCATAAAAATCATGTCAGTCAGGAAAAACATCAACTAGCATCTTCAGATCATGGAAAGAAAAGATGAGAAAAACCCTCTGAAGTTAATGCTTAGCAAAGAAATAATTCAAACACAAAACTAAAAACTATTTGAAAATAATAAAAACAGAAATAATTAATCACTATAAGGCAGGCTCTAAAGATTGTTAAAGCTAATTCTTTTTAAAAAGAAAGAAAAATGCTTCCTATAAAAACTTGCATTTTCCTTTAATTCTGGGGGTCTTTAACAAGGAAACAATACAGTTTACATAGGGAAATAGAAAAGACATTTTCTTATTTTTTAGTCTCTTCAAAGGACAATTGTTTAAAAGCAAATAGTTGCAATGTGGTTTTCAATGCACAGCATGTAGTATTTTACAATCTATGACTGTGATATGGAAACATAAGGGCAATTACTAAAAGCATAAACAAGAATGTGTAGTCAAAAAGGAAATGATAGAGCGATACAGAATGACATGCACACAAACTAATCTAAAAGCAAATACCAACAAAAATAAGAAATAAAAAATATGATAGGACATTTGCAACAGTAAGACGCTAGTTTTACTGGACCCTAACAAACTGGACCCCTTGCATTAAAATTACTGATATAAATATTCTATTTTAAAAGGAGAGTTTTTCAGACTAAATTTAAAAAGCCAGATACAACTAAATGTTATTTACATGAGTTCATTTTACATTTAAGGAAATATAGATTTAAAGTAATAGGATATAGGAGATCAACAAGATGCTGGAATAGGAAGACTCCTGCTCATGTCCCTGGACAGAAACAATAATTTGACAATCTTTGTAGATAAAAGTGCCTTTGTCGGAGCTTGAGGACTCAGGTAGGGGTCTGAGAAACCCCACTGAGCCCAAGACCAAGGAGGGTCATCTCCAGAGGAAAGGCTTCCCTGAGGGGCAGACTCGTTGATCCCGATCCGACTAATACACCTGGAGACAGCCCCATCCCCTTGCTAGCTCTGCTAATGTTCATTAGGTCTTGGTCCTGCCACCAGCACCATCTTCCAAGAAGCACCGGTGGAGTCATGCTTCTTTATATCCTGAAGGCAGACCGCTCATTTTTGTCTGACTGTGGATCTTAAAGTGGCTGTGTAATGGGTCCTGCTCTTTCAACTGGTTTTGGAGTCCTGCCCTCCAGAGAGCTGTTGGGAGATGTGCCCCTCTGTGTCCCAGGGCAGACATGACAGCCCAGTCCAACTGCACATCTTCAAGTGACCCTGGAGTCTGGCTTCACTCCCTCTCAGTCTTCTTCCCCATGCAGTCCTGTCATTCTGGAACCCATCAGAACACATGCCCATCTGTGCTTTTGAAAGCAGAACTGTGGACCTTTATCCTAGGTTTGGTCTTAAGATAGCTTTGGAACCCCTCCCTGTTCTTGATCTGGGAGTGCTTCTCACTCCCAGGGAGCTGAATGGAGACCTTTCGGTCTGTGCCCAAAGAGGCAGGCCTCCAGACCATAGTCCTGGCAATGAGCACTCCAGCAGAGCTGTGAATCAGTTCTAGAACCTCTTCACTTCAGTTCAGTAGTCCAGCTAGTCCCAGGGACACACCTGTCAGAACTTCTCCAGGAACCCAAGAGGAGCCGTGCCCGTCTGCACTTCTGCAGACCCCACCAAATGACCCTGAAGCATCTGTGCCAGCATCAGCCCTGAAGACAGTCTCTTCTACCAGGTACTAGGAAGGAGCCACCCCTGTGGAAACCCAGGTAACCAACCTGAAAGAGTGGAATTCCACAGAAAGAGAGAGTAGAATGGTGGTCATCAAGGCTGAGGGCTGGGAAGATGGGAGCATTTCAGTCAAAATGTACAGACTTTCAGTTACAAGACATGTGAATTCTAGAGATCTAATGTCCAGCATGAAACTGTAGTGAAGAGTGCTGCACACCTGCATCTCATTTTATTAAGCTTCACAGGTATGATTATGTTTTGAACAAACTGAAAGCTCCTAACAGCCTTGGGCCACAGAAGTCTACCTACATTATTTTTCCTTGCAATATTTCATTTTTTTTCCAGAAGAATTCTGTACATATACATTGAGTACAGCCAAGCTCTGATATGAGTGTGACACTTATTATAATCAATCCTTTACCAACAATATGATCTTTTTTTCATTGAATTAAAAGCCCAATTGAGAACCCCTCAGAGCCATTTTCAAGCATATCTGATCCTGTATTGCCATTTGATCTGCTTTCAAACTTAACGTTCTTGATTTCCAGACAAACTAGATGAAGCCAGTCAACTCCTCGTCTTTTCTTGATTCCCCTGTGCCCTCCCTCCTTCCATTTCTTTACACCTTCTGACCCCCACATTGCATGTCGCAGTGTCCTCAATCTCACTCTTCCTTTCTCTCAGTCAGTTATTTGATTTTTCCCAAAAGTACTAAAGCTTTCATTATTAACTGAGTTTTTCATGTCAAATGCTTTGAAGACTCACTGTCTTCTTGAAAGCCTCCATATTTCAGTAAAGTTAGTATTGAATGCGTTGGTTTTCATAATTAAGGATATAACACAAGTACATGCAGATTTGGTTACAACACCGATTGCCAGATCCTCCCTGCTCCTCCCCTCCAAAGTTACGTATGTACTAGGTCTGAGGTAACCTCAAGGTGACTTTACTGATGTGTAACTAGTGCAATCATATAAAGCCCCCTCTACTCAAAAGGGTTTCATACAAGGTTTCTAAAACACTCTCTTAGAATTCCTAATGCAGTAATTTTGTTTCTGAATTTGAGTCTTGTAAGAGAAGTTAAACAACAAATAGAGTCTGTGCTTAAGAATGTTCTTGGATGCCATATATGTTGTCATGTTTTTGTGGACAGTTGCCCATCCCCCTCTCTCTGGACCTGTGGGCTTCTCCCTTCTGCCCCAGCCCAGCCAGAGATGTGCTGCTCCTACCATGGGTGTCTGCAGGCAGCACAGCCGTATGGTGAATGTCTCAGCCCTGGTATAGCAGTGACACTGTGTCTTCATAGGATTCAGCAACATTTAGTCCAACCCCAGTCCTGGAACCTAGAACATACCTACATTGAGTTTATGATTTCTTGGAGGTTAAGATGAAGGACTGTGGAAAGACACATGTGCTTGACATCCTAGCTCCTTTCTGGGGCTGTATGAATCTCAGCTATCAGGAAGGGGATCTGGGATTGGTGGGCCACTTGACTGCCATGTCATGAGGCACAAGAGTCGGTCTGCTTTTTTCAATGACTATCCTTATGCCCCATGAAGTATGACATAAAGTAGCAAACAAAATAAAATAAACAAACAAAAATAAATCCTAATTACAGGTTTAGAGAGATAACCCAGAACAAAGATATAAGTTGTACATTTGGGTACCATTAAAACACCAAGAAGTTATATAAATGGCAAATAAGAATATGACAGAATCTCAACCTCATTATCTCATTAACTAATAGCAAATTAAAACAACAGTGAATCGCCACTGCACCTACAGGAATGGCTCCAATCCTGACGGTACACTAAATGCTGGTGATGAGGTGGAGCAACGGAAATTCTCCTTCATTGCTCTTAGGAATACAAATGGTACAATCTCTTAAAAAGACAATGTGGCAGTTTTTTATAAAAGTTAAATATACTCTTACAATACGTGCCAGCAATAAAAATAATGTTCTTAAGTATTCAAGAAAATAAAAAGGACTGAAAACTATGTGGACCCAAAAAACTGCACCAGATAGCTTCTAGCATTTTTATTCATGATTTCCAAAACTTGTAAGAAACTTCCCTGTCCATCAGTGGGTGAATGGATAAACAGACCCTGGCACATCTACATAGTGGTATAATATTCAGCAATAAAAGAAATGAGTTCTCAAGCCACAATAAGACAAGAAAAGACTTAAACACTTAAAAGTACATCCCGGAGTTAATAACTCAATTTTAAAATGCTACATATTATGTGACACAAACTATGTAATACTCTGGAAAAGGCAAAACCATGGAGACAAAGGTCACTAATTCCCAGGAGTTCAGGCTAGGGAGTGGGAAGAAACAGAGGAAGGGATAGGTGGGACAGGACAGTGACACTCTTCGGTATAATACCATGATGGTCAACCTATGTCCTTATATACTTATCAAAACGCACAAAGAGTACAACACAGAGAATGAACCCTAATGTAAACTGTGGATTTGAATTAATAATAATGTATAATAATTGATTACATGTACAATAAGGTATAACTGATTACATGTAAAATAATAACTATACATGTACAATAATGTATAATATTGATTTTCAACACCAGAAAGGTATCAACCAAACACAAGAGAGTAATAATTGGTAAAAGTAGAGTGGGGAAAAACACAGATATATTTGCACCTCTCTTTACTCTCTGTTCAATTTTACTGTTAACCTAGACATGTCTGGAAAAGAAAGCGGATTGATTTTTTCCACTAAAAATAGAAGATATAGAGCGGTGCCTGTGGCTCAAAGGAGTAGGGGGCCCACCGGCCTCGTATACAGGAGGTGGTGGGTTCAAACCCAGCCTCAGGCAAAAAAAAAGAAAAATAATAATAATAATAAAATACAAGATACAAATATGAAGCGTGCTCATTGCTACCGTGTATCATGGCTTCTAGGCATTTTCAGAGAGTGGAACTAGGAAAAATGTACACAAACACAAATATTGTCTTTACACACACATACGTGTAAAACTATATATCTTTGTTTTTTGTGTTTATGGTCATTAATTCATGCCTACAATTCCAATTCAGATCTACACCTTTCATTCTAGTCTGTTTTTCTTTCCATATTTGTAATTTCCTGCTTAAATTGTGAGGAAAAAAAATTACTAATTTTTGAAAAATTACTAATTTTCTCTTGTAGTGTAATCAAACTTTTTGAAAAATGTTTACATTGTATGTTAGCATTATAACTGTATCTTCTTATTAGATTTTATGTTTATTTGTTTTAATTAACATAATGATTACTTAACTTTTTGCATTCTAGTGTTAATTTTTAGTTGCATTTAATGTAGAAGACTTAAGCTATTTATATATATCATATACACACAGATATCTGTGACATATATGGTACTTATCTTAAGCAAAGCTAGACTGAATGCCTTATCAAAACTGCCCTTAATCTTTTAAGAGAAGATCAATGTTAACATTAACATATTAATGAAGTATAATATACATTTTATTGCATTAAAATAATATCAAAATATTTAACTGATGTGTTTTTTGTTTTTAAAAAAGCAGCTTATATTCTTTAAAAAGTTTCAGCAAAAATATATATATTAACTTTCTGTTGCTATAAAATTTAACTTTTAGCAATGACAATCACCTCCTCTTTGCTTACTTTATTTAAAGGCTTTTGGGGAATCGTGCTGTGGGAAGTAGATTAGTTTTGTGTAGGTTTTTTGAAAGCAGAAGAACTTTGAAAAATTTAAAAGCAGAGAAAAGAATAAAGATTCTAAATTAGGAGTAAGCTCTTTGTTCTGCTTCTATTTAGATAAGCTTAAGGTATTATTGTCTCCGGGAGTTATTTTTAAATATGTTCCAAAAATACACATAGGAAAAGCTTAAAGTAATGTTCTTCTATATTTATCTTTCTCTTTTTTTAACCTCATTTAAGCTTTTTAAAACTACCATTCCTGAATAAGTTTTTGTGCTGATAATCTGACAATATGCATTCCACCATTTTGTCCAGTAAAGTTTTTCTGCATTTTCCTGTATAGTAAAACTAGTAGTTTCCAAAAATGAGACAATCTATTCACTCACTCATATTTTCTTGCTAATAATCTAAATTTATAAAAGGACTGTTTTGGAACATATTTCTTTATGATGTAAAAACTTCAAAGCAGAGAAATAGAAGTCTTCAAGCATACTTTTTTCTCATTTTATTTTGGGGGGCATCTCTCACTCCGTTGCCCTGGGGAAGCTGGTGGGAAGGGCCAAGGCCAGCCCTGACCTCCCTGGGCTCCTGACAGCACGTGCCGTCCTTTCCCTGCTCTGCTGTCTGCTCTAGTGTGCAGCTGGCCCCATTCTGAGGCCCACAGGACATTACACTGAGGAAGAAGGTCCCTGGGGCCTGGGAGCCTGGTTCTAAAACCCAGTTCTACTAATACCTGCTGTTGTGACCTTAGGCCTCAGTCCCCATGAAGTTGCTGTGTGCTAGGTTACACGGCATTGAAGCCCCAAAGCTCAGTGTACCCAAGCAGGTAGGTTGTAATTCTGAGCCTATGACTTACCCGTATCCCCCAAGGTGTTGGGTCGATATAATTTGCCAAACTTGCCAGTAGGAAATATCATCTGAGATGCTTGTTAACAGAATGGATACCTAAGTCTTTCTCCTGGAGTGTTAATTCAGCATTTGGGGGTGTGGTTCTCATTTTAACCAGTCCCTCTGGTGATTTGTAGAATTGGCAAGTTTGGGAAAGGCTGATGTCATTCATTCCAACCTTAATGAGTGCCCAGGTTTCAGACAGCTTACAGAGGTCACAGTCTAATCATCAAACAGAAAAGTAAATACAGGGGAACTCAGTGAAGGCCACCTCCTCAACCTAGTGTGCGAAGGATATCAGAATTGGGCCATCTGGGCAAGAGACAAGGCAGCCTTGAAAGGGCAGAAATCTACCTCCGGGAGCCCGGAGCAAGTCGCGCTGGCTTAGGTCCTCTCATCCCTGCTTCTGGGAAATAAACCTGCTAGGGTCCTCAGCAGAGTGGCCATGCCACGTTACCATGAATGGAGATTGTTGGGAATGGAAAGAGAGAGGATGTGGGAGCGAGGGTGGCCTGAGAGGGGACCTGCAGCGGGCGCTAGCTCCAGGCTTCTTCGCAGTGGCCATCTCCACGCCATGCGCCTCTTGTAAGAGGAGGTTCCAATGCACAGACACTGCTGACCTCCTTTAAAAAATTAAAATGACTTCACACTTGTAATTCTAGGACTCTGGGAGGCCCAGGCAGGCGGATTGCCTAAGCTCAGGAGTTTGAGACCACCCTGAGCTAGAGCGAGACCCCATCTCTAAGAAAGTACAGCCCGGTGTTGTGGCGGGGTGCCTGTAGACCCAGCTACTCAGGAGGCTGAGGCAAGAGAATCGCTTGAGCCCAAGGATCTGAGGTTGCTGTGAACTGTGATGCAACAGTGCTCTACTGGGGTAGAAAAGGTTAGATTCTGCCTCAAAAAAATAAATAAATAAATAAAAATTAATTAATTAATTAAAATTAAAATGATAGACTATTTTTCCTGAATATTTGGGCTAAAAACAGTGTTCTCATTATGTGCAGGTTCACATTATATGTCACAAAATATGGAGATATGTTCATACTCTTTTATTGCCCGAGTTTAATTCCCTATGGTGTGTTTTGTCAAAGGCCACTTAAAGCCAAGGCTTGAAGAGGACTGTTTGTTTCCAGGCAGCCATTTGACCTTCAGTGATGTCCCATGTGAAAAGCAGGCTTGCTGGGCATGAATTAGGCTCTACTATTTGCTAACAACACAGTGATCTTTCTGTGAAATTGTCAAATACATGAGTCAGGATGATGCCTATTCATCTACAATCTGAAAAAAACAGAGGTGTAATGACAGTTCAAGATGGCTCAGCTTCCTTTGTAGAAACCTAAGACCACTTAGCAGTTCTCAACCTGTGGGTCGTGACCCTAGGGAACTGCATTAAAGGGCTGCAGCATTAGGAAGGTTGAAAAACCCTGAGTCCTAGATAATGAAGGCAGTATTTTGTACCACTATGTTCAACATTCATAGACTACACATTCATTTTAAGGAATCCTAAAATATTTTCCAAAGCATACACAACTTAATTTATATAAAGAACTATAAAATAAGTTTTACCAATATACAAGGATTTAACTGACATGACATATACTGTTTGGCCATAATAGAATTAAACTAAAAAACAAAGATCTAAGACAGTTAAAAAATTCACAAACATGTGAAAATTAAGCAACACAAAATTAATAAGAAAGAAAATGGGGAATGCTTACATACTTTTGATGGGAATGTGCATTAGTACAATGTCTGTGGAAAACAGTATGAAGATTTCACAAGGAACTAAAAATAGAACTCAGCAGTCCCATTTCTGAGTGTCTATCCAATGGAAAAGAAGTAATTATATTGAAAGGTATCTGCACTTACATGTTTATCGCAATGCTTATTCTCAAGAACAAAGACATAGAATCCACCTAAGTGTCTATCAATGGAAGATTAAAGAAATGTGGAATGTAGACACAATGGCATACTATACAGCCACAAAAATAATGAAATCATGTTTTTTGCAAGAAAAAAATGTTATTATTTGTAAAACATGTTATGGTTATTCTTTGTCATTATTTGTAAAATAATAACATCAACAGCAACAAGAAAAATAGCAAAAAGAAATAGTACTGGGAGTTATAATGTACTTTGGAAGGGGGGATAATGAAATGACAGCATATCGAATTTTACAGGCTGGCAGCTAAAGCAAGGTATATAGGGTTAGGAGCTTAGCTTGAAATAAAATTTTACAAAGAAAGTAATTATAAAACAGTCATCTAAAATTCCACTGTAGAGGAGAAAATTAAACCAAATAGCAGAGACTTCATAATACAAAAGCAAAAATAAATATTAACTATACATTCAGGAAAGAAAATAAAGCCTAAAGTTGACATTTAAATTTTAGTAAAGTTAATAAACTTTGAAAATTCTATCAAGAAAACAAACACGAATTACACATACTGCATTACAGAAGCTTCAGTCCTAAATAATCATAAGATGGAAGGTAAACAACTTTGTAGGAATAAATATTAGAACCTAGGTGAAACTGAGGTGACCAGATTTTAACAATGGTAAAGCAGGACACCATTGGGTGGGGAGGGTGGGGCCTGACAACAATGCAAACTTTGATAAGCAGTTCTTGATAATCAGTTCTCAAGAATTATTTGTTATTATTAAAGTTTAACATTATAAAATTAACAAAAATAATATAAAACTCATATCCTGGTGAAATAGCCACATGGCAGCCAAAACCTGGATATTTCCTTCCTGTTCTCCCACTTTCCCTAGCTTGTCCTGCATTCTTTTCAAAAATCAGACTTTTAAAATGCTGTGGGACGTGAGACAAATTGTTAAAAATCGGGACTGTCCCGCCAAAAGCAGGACGTTTGGTCACCTACTCTAGAGAGGGGGGCTACTTCTTTGTTCCAGACAGTTTGGCTCCTTCTGATCTAATTGTCCTTGCCTAGAAACAAGGGAGGGAGCAGTGTCCTTCTGATACTGATTCCACCTGGGCAACCTTCACCAGGAGGGGAGTAGGGAGTTTACATTAGCCTTTTCATTTCCAAATGAAGTTACATTAACCTCTTCATTCCCAAATGGAGTTACATTAACCTTTCCAGCAGCCAAAAGCCATATATTCCCTTCCCATTCTCCTGCTGTTCCCTAGCTTGTCATGCATTCTTTCCAAAAATCAGGACTTTTTAAAAATGCCACGCCTGACCTGGGACAACTTGTTAAAAATCGGGACTGTCCCACCAAAAACAGGACGTCTGGTCACCTTAGGTGAAACATATAAACTTTTGGGGGAAGAAAACACACTTATTCAAATAAAAACAAGCAGAAATATAAAATCTAATTTTTATTTAATGAAAACATTGAGCCCACATCACGACCTCAGGATAACATACCAAAATCTGACAGAAAAACAAAAAGATTTGAAGGCAACATGTGTTAGCACAGATGCAAAACCTCTAAGTAAAATACGATAACACATAACCTACAAAGAATACATAACCTACCAGAATAAGGAAAATCAATATATTTTTGTTAAATAAATCTACTAAATGGTAATAAAAACAGAGGAAATAGTTTGAAAAATCTCAAAAATTTAGGATAGAAGGAACTTTTCTTTCTGAAAAGATATCAAAATATGTAATTAATATTCTTAAAAATAAAAATGGTGGCATTGAGGTTGATCAGAAGAAAGATATTGATTATTTCCACTTTTTGGATATACTACATTAAAGGTCACCTATGCAATAAAGCAAAACTTAAAGAAGCACAATATATAGAGTGTTACAGAATTACATGGAAACCTGTCA
>NW_003852428.1:202786-206563 GCF_000181295.1 Otolemur garnettii | reverse complement strand
TATATATATATATATTTCATTTCCATTTTATTTTTAAATGTTAGAAAAGGTGTGATTATCCCCTCTAAATTATTCATCCTATATTTCAGTGACTCACATATTTCACACCTGAGCAAAAAACTAAATCACTGTGTGAGAATGATTCTCTCAGCCTCTGACTATATCTAGCAAAAGCTATTAAAACAAAAAACCAAAAAACAATACCCTAAGAGCTACAAAACACTGCTGAGTAAAATTAAGGAATACTTAAGTATTTGGAGAAATATTCAAAATTCATGGATTGGGAGACTTTAAGATATTAAGATACGAATCGTGACCAAATCAACTTAGAAATTCAAAGTGAGCATGAACAATCTCAGTCGTTTTATGTGGAATTCAGTTTTTAATCTTGATTCTTAAATGTATGTGGAAAGACAAATCGCCTAAAATTGTCAAAACAGGCTTGAGAAGAGCAAATAATGATGTTTACAACACCACAATTAAAGACATATTATAAAGCAGCAGTCATTAAGAGAATGTAGAGGACTGTCTCAGAATTCTGATTCTAGAAATTGGAAATAAATAAGACTGCCTGAATTGCTTTTGAATGGTATAATTGTACTAAAAGGTAACGGAACCTGGGTAACGATATAACAGTACTATCATCACGTATATTCAAATTAAAAACAAAAAAAAAAGCTGAAAACGATTACTCGATTCTGGGCAGTATGTTCTCTCAGTGATATAGGTAACCAATTCTAAAACAATTTTCTGTTATTGTATAATTGAACAAATGAGAAGTATACCGTCAAAACTTGGGATGTATTTCTTTTCATGGGAGAACGGAAGATTGAAATGTAAAATGTGGAAGACAAGGAAGGTTTTGTTATGGAATTAGAATTATCAGTATATGATCATAATCTGATTATTAATAGGTTGGTGATACCTGATAGTTTGATGATACTTCTGGCAAAAATATAAATAAACCATAATGTTTAGGTGATAAGATGATTGACAGGTAGAAAAAAGATTACTGACAAACAGGTAATAGCCACCCATAGACTCAGATGGCTCCTTACCTGAAACTTGGTAAGGACGCTGATATTGAGAAGGCCACACACGCCTCCAAGGTGGTTTGACAGTTTGTTCACATAATGAGGACTTTCTGGGGAGAGCAAGGGGACCCCCAAGCAGAAGAGTAAAGGTATTGAGGCAGCAAGGAAAGAGACTAGCTTGTGGTTTTAACGGTGCTTAAGAGGCAGGACGAGGGTAAGGTTCCTCACCCCCCAGGAGGTTTGAACTCCTACTGGCATCAAATTAAGGGCCACCCAGACTTTCTTATCTGTCTATCCATTTGAGAAGCAGAAGGTAAAGAGAATAAGACATAGCTTAAAACCTGACAAGAGTCAAATATCAAAAAATGGAGTGAGACACTTTGTAACAGATGTACCTCATAATAGCATGGAAGAGATAGTTCAGAGAACCTGTGGGCTGAGGTCAGCAAAGGCCTCGGCCTAGAAGTGAGAATCAGCAGGATTTCAACCTCTGCACTGAAATAAGAAAGTAATTCACGTGCTTGGAAGATGTGCCCCGGCAACACAACTTGAAGCAGGGGCACAGCAGGGATCCTCTGTGTGCACAGATACCAAAAAGACTACAAGACCACTGCCTGGGGCTTGGATTGAGAGACAGCCACAAAAATGACTTGGGCCAGCCTTTGCATTCACTTAGCAGCAGTGCCTGAGATCTATTTACGGAACACAAACCACATACTGCCAACCCATGACTTCATTCCTAGCTGGAATTGCCTAGCAACCAGGTAGGGTACAGGCTTGCAATCGTCTTTTCTTTGGGAAAACCAAGTTCCTCTGAAGAATATTTTGTACTTCAAGTCTGTGAAATAACTTTATTACATATAGATGCTGAATCTAACAAACAACAAGGAAAATGCACTTCTCGTTCCTTGGAGTTTTAACCTGAAATGGATATATTCGTAGTTAGATTATCAAATAGACAAATATTAATATATACAAAATATACAAAATAGTATAAAGGCATAAAACAAAAATAGTTATAGTACAAAGTTATGAAAAGAATCAAGTAAGATAGATTAATATATACAAAGAAACATATGTATTACTATATATATGCAAACATGCCTTACTCACATCTATGGAATTTAATAATATACAAATTGGACATATTATAGGAATATGAAATTAATATATAACATAAGGAAATACAGCAAATTTAGAGTAAATAAAAGCATCAGAGGATTAATACATACTATACCAAAATTTACAAATCATGTAGGAATGAATATTAACATGAATGAAGAAGACTGAAATAGTCCATCATATGTTTATTGAGAATTATAAAAATAGTAATTTATGAGCACACCAGATAGGCAAATTTCAAAGCGATAGACCATGAACATTCAAAGGTGTTATAAAATAAACATTTCTTTATATGTGGGAAAAACTGATGTGTTAAAAAAGGAAATTAAAGAAACCATAGCCCCCTAAAAGGAGATATATACGATTTAATCATTTATTTATTAAAAAATAGGTAACTAGAAAATTTCAAAAATAATGGTAAGTTTGCATTCATTTAATAATTTAATTTAGTATGTTTTATAGAAGCAACTGGGTGGTAACTAAAGTCAGTTTTCAAAATTCCATACCCACTTTTATATTTATTTTCTGTTTTTCCAAACTGGCTAGTCTGGAAGAATGCTTTTTACTAGTTAAGGTTTAGTCAGAAGACAAATTTACATGTTGTTCTGAAGGCAGAATCAGCTGCCAAAATGTCTCTGGGGCTGTCATTTTTTATGTGATATGAGCCAGTCGCAGAAGTAGAAACCAATTAAACCTCATCTTGCACTTCATGACAGTCAGGGAGCTGCAGAGATGCCAGCAGCTTCAACTTGTCCTAACTCTCTTCTGTGTTCTGCTCTCCTCAATTGCCACCCCAGCTGGCCATCAGCAGGCCAGCAGTCCATCAGCAGATGCAGACCCCAGCTGTTCAGTCTCTCTATCGTGGTCCCACCTTGGAAGCTGGATGTACCTGGCACCCTAAATCTCATGACTGCTGCAAAGTGTCCACGCACGCCACTCTCTCAGGAGGGTTGGTTAGGGATGAATGTTCTACTGCCAAAAATTTTCCTACAATTGGAAGTAAATAGATAACTACAGATAAATATATTTCTGTAAAGAAAAGAAAGATGAGGGCAGAAACCAATACTTAAACTGATAATGGCTAAGAATTCATCAGAACTAAATCAAGACCTGAAAAAACAGAATAAAAAGATCCCAGTGATTTCTTAACAGAATGTGAGAATATGACATATTACTACATTACAGTGAAATAAAAAGCAAACTCAAAAGATTTACAGTAACTTATATTTTACTTATAAAGGACAAATACACCATTGTTTCTATGTATCAATAGAAACAATGGAAGACAATGAACAATGGAGTCCTAAACTCTATATTCTAACTGAAAATAACTTTAGACAAATTGGCTCACACCTGTAATCCCAGTGCTTTGTGAGGTTGAGATGGGCGGGTTGCCTGAGCTCAGGAGTTTGGTGACCAGCTTGAGCAAGAGTGAGACCTTGTCTCTGAAAATAGCCAGGCCTTGTGGTGGGCATGTGTACATCCCAGCTACTTGGGAAGCTAAGACCAGAGAATCACTTGAGCCCAGGAGTTTGAGTTTGCTGTGAGCTGTGATGCCATGGTACTCTACTGAGGACAACCTAGTGAAACTCTGCTTCAAAAAAAAATTTAAAGAAAGAGG
>NW_003852428.1:200672-202746 GCF_000181295.1 Otolemur garnettii | reverse complement strand
AAAAAAAAAAAAAAAAAACTGAATATGCACTAAAAGTATACATTTTCAATGAAGACAAATTAAAAGTATTTTCAAATGAACAAATATGGAGTATTGACTATTAATAGAACCTTAGTAAAGAATCATATAAAATATAATTCAGGTTAAAAATATTTTTAGATGAGTCTAAAAACCAAAAAAATTGATCAGAGAAAGTATTAATTGTTTTTTCGCTTTTTTGTTTTTTTTTGTTTTTTTTTTTAGAGACAGAGTTTCACTTTGTTGCCATCGGTAGAGTGCTGTGGCATCACAGCTCACAGCAACCTCCAGCTCTTGGGCTTTAGGCAATTCTCTTTCCTCAGCCTCCTGAGTAGCTGGGACTACAGGTGCCCACCACAGCATCCGGCTATTTGTTTGTTGCCATTTGGCTGGGACCGGGTTTGAACCAGCCACCTTCGATATATGGGGCCAGTGCCCTACTCACTGAGTCACAGGCCGTGCCCAGAGAAAGTATTAATTCTTTTTTTTTTTTTAAAGAAAGTTTCCATTTATTTTTTAGAATAAAGATTTAGTGCACAAATATAGCTGAAAGACAACAAAAAAATAGCTTTGCCCTGTCATTTGCTCAGAATAGGCCAAAAGAAAGTATTAATTCTATGTGTAAATCAAAATAAACATCAATTTAAGAAATAATGGTAATACTCTATTCTATAAAAAGCAAGCTAGATAGGACAAAATGTACACATCGGGGGAATAATCTCAGTTGAAATTCTTATTTTTAATGAACATAAATGTATGTAATTATTCAACAAGTACTCTCTCATATCTGACTTTTTTCGCTTGCAATATGCTTCTTAAATTTCATTTCTGTTGCATGTATCCATAGTTTGTTCCTTCCCATTGCTCAGGATTTTTTACCTTGTGAGGACACATCACAATCTATTTATCATTCACCTCTTGATGAAATATTTTTCTGTTTGGAATTATTATAAATAATTATTATAAATGACTCTGCAATAAACATTGTTCAAGTCTATTTTAACTATATTTTTTTGTTGGTGGTGAAATTACTATGGATAGTGCACATGTGTGTATAACATTAAGAGAATGGCCAGACAAATTGCCAATTGTTTATAAGATTTTACATACCCACCAGTGGCATATATGCACATTCTGGCCAACATTCAATATTTATTTATTTATTTATTTTTGCAGGTTTGGGCCTGGGCTGGGTTTGAACTCGCCACCTCTGGCATATGGGGCCAGAGCCCTACTCCCTTGAGCCACAGGTGCCACCCCATTCAATATTTTTAATAGGAAAAAATATTAAAGAATTAAAGTAAACTGTAAAATTTTCGCCTATCTTGACGTGGTAATGATGATATCACACTGAAATTTTTGTCAGTATTTCTTTGATGGTTAATGATGTTAAACCTGTGCTTGATTTTTTACTTGTCTACTGGCCATTCATCTGCCTTTATTGAGAAGTACCTATACAAATCTTTTGTCATTTGTATTCATAGAATATCATTTTCCTTGAAATAATGAACAAATGACACAGAAATTGTCATTATACAGTCTTGGGTATTCAAGAGAACCTTTCTCATTTTATAGAATACAACTAAGAGTGTTGGGGATAATTTAGAATAATAAAAATAAAAATTTCTATTGTATATTAGAATTTTCAAGATTTGCATCTGTCATCATGAGATTGGTAACTTCCCAACACCATAGACTTTCCTGGTCAGATTTATGATAACATAGGCCGGGCACAGAGGCTCATGCCTGTAATCCCAGCACTCTGGGAAGCTGAGGCAGGTGAATTGCCAGAGTTCACAGTTTCGAGACCAGCCTTAGCCAGAGCAAGACCTCATCTCTAAAAATAGCTGGGAGTTGTTGTGGGTGCCTAAATTCCATCTAGGTTGTGTCTCCTGTAGTTCCAGCTACTTGGGAGGCTGAGGCAAGAGAATCACGTGAGCCCAAGAGTTTGAGCTTGCTGGGCGACAAAGTAAGACTCTGTATCAAAAAAAAAAAAAAAAAGAAAAGAAAAAAATATAAAAAAAAATAAAAAATGTAAGGCTTTACAGCAGGCTAT
>NW_003852428.1:194427-200621 GCF_000181295.1 Otolemur garnettii | reverse complement strand
TTACATAGTTTGCTTTTGTGAGGTTAAAATCTAAGTTGTAGGGTTGGCCGTCACCCAGGTAATGTGCAATATATCCAACATATCTATTGGGTGGAAATTTACACATTCCTTTTCCTCCTCCCCTCTCTTTGAATTTCACTGAGTTCTTTTCTCTTGTATGACCACGTATGTGATAATCTCTTAGTACCAATTTAGCACTGAGTAGATGTGCTGTTGGTTTTTCCATTCTTGTGATACTTCTGCTTAGAATGGTCACCAATTCCGTGGAGGTTGTTACAAAAGACACAAAATCTCCATCTGTGTTATGGCTGAGTACTATTCAATGGTACTATGTATAATTAAATGATATAATATCACAATTAAAGTGACAACATCACGCATGGGTGAAAAATTCATTTAACCTGCAAGATCAATGGGCTTTAGTGTCACAGGATCTAAAAAGCTTATTGACATGGTTTTGGACTCCATATTTCGACTAACATAAGACTAAATCTGTTGGATTTCAGTGTAATATCAAATAAGAATGTCCATATATATCATTTGTCTATATGTCATTTATATATTATTCCCATTTCAAAGTACAGATTTGTGTGGAGTTAAATTTTCTTCACACAACATGTTGCTATGAAATTAATTCAAATGATAGATACAAAAGTAAATAGGAAAAGCAACTCTCTTCTATTAAATCAGTGATAAGAGGGAATTGAAATATTATATAATGCTGCCTTTCTTCTCAAAATTTCTTTTTGGAAAATACAGTTATTTTTAAACTCAAAATAATGTTCATATTTTGGAGATTCATTATTGTCAAATAAATTGATTAATTAGCACACATTTTTATTTCTTTTTATTTACAAATTTTTATTTTTTATTAGTACAATTTTTATTTCTAATGCAAATAAAGTTGATAGATGCGAATAAAGACAAAGTCTTTGGAATCCTTAACGTTTTACGATTAGGTAAGAGTCCTGAGATGAAAAGGTTTGCAGAGCCTCTGATGTGAAACTATGAGAAAAAAATGAACATTGGTGTATACATTATCATGAATGAATCCCAAACTTTAATATTGAAAGGGAAAGTCAGGTGACAAAATAATGTATAAGACGGAGTATATACACACAACAGCAAAACTTCTATGATGTTCTTCAAAGAGTAGTTTGCAAAATAGATAAAATGCCATTCCCAAATAGTTTTCGTTTTATTTAGGAGAATATAGACAATGCAATTCAAGTATAAAAGACTGGATGATTTTACTATCATGGAGAGAAAAAAATGTTAAAAATACAAGGGATTTGGGCACAGAAATCGTTTTTTTTGCAGTATTCAGAAATCTAGTCATTGTTTGCCTTATGAAAAGAGTGTATGTTTTTTTTTTAACTGTAAAATATTTTACTAAATTTAATATCATTTTCCTTCGAGTTTTGTTAGATCTCCCCAGGTCAAAAACATGTGCTTATCCTTTGGGGAAGTCTTTTTAACAACTAGACTCTTTATTTTAACAATGACTCTTTTATTTTTGCAATTTTTTTTTTTTTGTCCTTTAAATAATCCTTACTCAATTATGGTATGAATATTCAAGAAACAGAAAGTTGGGAGAAAGAATATTCATCTCATCATAGCCCTTGTAGTATAGGTAATATTAATTTAACTTTCTAGTTCCAAGTGCTTTGGACTGTGATGCTTAGTTAATTTTCTTATAAGACAGACTTGACCTTGTTACTTACTGTGGAAACTCTTCTTGGGTTTTTCAGCTGGGTAGTGAATAAAACCTAAATAGTTCGGCCTAACATTGAAATCCCTACAGAACCTTGCCAACCATCAGTGACTTGTGTTTCCTGTGCTCTTGCTCTATTAAGCTACACAGCTCAGATTTCCTCTGGCCATGTAATTCTCTGGACATGTAATTCTCTGAATCACTCCTTAAATCCATACGTACATGATCAAACCCTTAACTTTCTTCCAAGACTCAGTTTGATAAAATTCGATTTATCTGGCAATGTCCTTGATCTCATTAATTAAAGTAATGTCTCTTTTCTCAGAACTCTTTAGTCATTTAATTAAAAATACTATGAATTAATTAAATTAATTATTCATCTTGATTCATTTTTATGGCCTGAAAAAAAGTGTTCTGAATCTTATAGACTTTTAATGTATCTGTTGAATAAAAAGATAGGAAAAAAAAACTTAAAATGATTGCCAAATTTCCTCAAATGTAAGTTACTACTATGGTGTGGATTTTAAGTATTAACAATAATATTTCTTTAATTGAGGAAATAGAATTTTGTTCCATATATTTAAAAGAACCAAATTCAAAGCGTGTAAGTTGTGATAGTAAGTGGACTCACTTTCTGGCTGCAATGTAATATCCTGGAAAAAAACTAACTAGGCTGAAGTCTCAGGTATATTTACCTGGTAGGCAACATGTTTTGCTTAGATTCTTAAAGCTTATTTATTCTGAACCTTGATTTATATATTTCTATTTCCCAATCTGAATATTAGAACATCTTGTAAGAAAATGTAATTGGCCTAACATGAGCTTAAATGTCAGCTATCATTTATAGCTACATAGAGTTTAAAGAAATTTTTATATTTATGTACTGCATAATTAAAATAGATATTATATAATAATTATATTTCTATATTTAAATTTAATAATCCACTGAAAGTAAAGCATTGGTTTGACTAACCTATGTCAAACTTTTATAATATTAAAATATAAATTATAGCAAATCTATGTACCTAAATGTATGCCTTTCTGGAGAAAAATCAAAACTGATTGAAATATATTTTAAAAAAACCTTTAAAATGGTCCTTAGAGCTAAAATAAGTATGTATCATGTAGTCTAGAATTAGTATTTTATAATGTTCAAAATGGCTCAGAGTTTACACTAAGAAGTTTTGTGACATATGTGTGTAATATGACATTTGATTCATTGAAAAATAAACTCTGAGTTTCACAATTTAAAAAAATGTAGATCAGCATTGCATGACATGACAGCTTATTCCAACTTGACTAAAAATGAAAAGTTTCTTTTCTACTGGCTAACATTAAATATTCATATTTCTTATTTAACAATATTCTTATAAAGGGCCCTTGAAGCATGACCTTGGGTAAATTAGGTAAATTCTGTATTTTTAGAGTATTAAAGAGTAAACATAGACATCATTCTGTGTTTCTGGAATTTAACCAAGGAAAATAGTTTTATACAATTTTGAGGATTTCTGACATGTTCATGTAGTATTTAGTTTCATAACACAATGAGAGAAATTACTTCATTATAACAATTGTTTTTATCTTCTTAAACTTGTTTACAATACCAATGAGTGTATAGTTGGTTAAATAACACTATATTTTTATGACTTATCATAATAAAAATATATCATCTTTATGCAAAATCATTTTTCTTTTTTTCCTTGAATTAACATAAAACAATCCTATATCAAATAACAGATGTTTTTTGAGCTCAGAGCAAATTAAATTAGAAGACTTGAATGATGTTTACAAAGATGTTGTTTTGGCTATAAATCTGTTGTAAATATTCGAAAGGAGTAAAACAATAAATGAATTGGAAAAAACCTAGAAAATAAAAGACACAATTTTAGTAAAGTACAAAAATACATCAAACTGACATTTCCTAAAGCTGCTTAACCCTGATGCTGTATGACATTCTTCATATGTAATAAATTATTCACACTCAAATTATCTTTGTAAAATGTAATAAACAATAATATCCTCCATTAAAATGCAGATAACCAGTTGATGAAAATATTTCAAATTGTATATAAATACAGCACACTGTACCCCATGACTGTATTAATGTACACAGCTATGATTTAATTAAGAAAATACAGATAAGCAAACATCTATAGTACAATTAGCCCATTAATAATTAGTAACTGGTAGGCTAGGGGCTTTAAACCTCTCTCAACCCACCCCTCACTGCTCTTTTGTCCATCACTTCTCTTACTGTGAACTTGACTTTGTACAAACTTGTTCCTCGTAGTCATTGTTGCTGTTCTGTCATAGACAGTCATTTGTTATCAATACCTCTATGTTGTCAATTGACAAAATACATACAGACTTAGACATTTAAGACTTGGATTTAAGAAACCGATTTCACTTCACATAGAGAATAAGTGTCAAAGCAGAAGTTTAACCAGCAATTTTGTGTTGGAATCTTTTTTCCTTCCCTGCAGAACCTCAGAAACATCCATGTTGTAGATGATATTTGCATGACCACAAATATCACATTTACTCCATTAGGGAAATCCATTTACATAGTATGGCTTCAATATAAGGGTAATTTTTGATGAGGCTCACAGGGAAAGACATCTGACAGTTTCTTATTTTAAGTAATTATTCTAGTCTTTAGTTTTTAAATTTCAGTGCAGTGGGGGGTACACTGGGATACACAAAAAGTGTGGTACACTTTTTCACAGTATGTAAAAGTAGCCCATTTTATAAATTGCAAAATTTATGGATTCGTAGATATCACTTAAATTTCACGTTTGGTGGCAAATGCTGGTGCTTCAAACACTGCATGGCAAGCTATGTGCTCTCCAGTAACTGAGAGTTAATAAAACTGTGAATCTTTTCCCAGTTTCTCCCTCTTGATCGACTTTGGGCCTAACCATACCTCAATCATGTTAGTATGGTTGAAAGGATATTGTATCCCCTTGTGTAGGAAATGTTGAGAGCTGGGTGGCCTCAGGGCGAGATGCTTTGCAGCTTGGGGGTGGACCCTATACATGTTTTGAGGGGCTTTCAAAAAACATGTTTATAGAAAATACATGGGCATTGTTAAAAGCTATAGAAAGGTTCCAGTAGACAGGATGAGTTAGGAAATTCAACTTATAGCAGTTAACATTATATGCTTTCTGAATATATTTAGCAAATCAAGACCACTCGTGGAGAAACTGCCCTTAAACAAGTGAAAATGAAAAAGAAAAGAAGGGAAAATCATGCGTGTGGGGATATTTAAGAGTCTGGTGCTGTGAATATAAAGAGGTCATCTCCTATTTTTCAAAAAATTCTGTATTTTACACAAAGTGGCCCTTTCATAAATTTCAGTCTAGTGAGATTGTTTTCGATGTGTGGAGAACATTGCGGGTTAGTAGGTCTACCTGGTACATGCGCACAGTGTGTGGTTTCTTCTGCATTTCTCTTTATTCAACCTGGTGTCACTTATACTTCCTTCAATCTCTTTCCTACTCATTACCTCTTTCTCCTTTGACGACCTAATCCTTTTCTAAAATATTCTTTTCTCTAAGATAATCAAATGATAACTGCATGAAGAAATACTACTTGGAATTATCACCAAAAAAAAGGAAAGAAAGAATGGGATGCGTTTGCTCCTAAAAGAGAAAAAGGAAATGGGAAAGCACCATAGAAACGTGCTTCCTGAACGGCATTTTGCTCTGTATAAATGGTGGAAAAATCAGGTCACCTTGACGTGAAAGGGAACATGAGGCTCTCAAAGGTCTGAAAAGAGAAAAAGAAGCCTTAGCGTTTCTCTTCCCCCGGTGATTGTGAGAATAAGTGAGCAGAGGAGAGGCTGGGTTTGCCAGGTAATTAGAATCCATCAATTTACTAGGCTTTCCACCTGCCTGGATCTCCAATATTTTTGAATATTACCTCATAGCTGCAATAGATCTGGAGATAGCACTTTGAAAAATATGACAAGAAGTGTGAACAGCTGAACAAAGACGATCATAAACAAACAAATAAATAAAATAACACACAAAAGAATTTTAAGCCCTAGCAAAGGAGAGGTTGGACTTATAAGCCAACAAATTTAAGAAAGATATTTAAAAATGATAAATAAAAACATGAAGAAGAAAAGTCTTAATGGTAGAAAGCAATAGAAATATCACTGGACTGGAAACGCCTTGAAAAAAGACAGGTTCCACGGGGTCATCAACTACAAATCGCAAAAAGCAAATCATCTAAACTGCCTTTCCAAACTCATTTTGAATCTATTTAGTCAAGTATTAAAATATTCATTGACATTTTCATTAAATTTCATTAAGTATATTCAACCACATGTGGAAAATGATATATTTACAACATTGGGCCTTCTTAGTCCAGAGCATGTTAAACATCTCAGTTCAGGCAAATCTTATTTCATGTCACTTTGCAATGTTTGGTTGTTTGCAATACAGATTGCAATTGTGTGCACAATTCTCATTCCACT
>NW_003852428.1:191570-193639 GCF_000181295.1 Otolemur garnettii | reverse complement strand
GGGCTTAAATTTGTGTGGGCCTACATATGCACATTGTATAATTTCAGCATCATCGCTTGTTTATCAACTATGTCATTGTTAGCAAGTACTCATCTAAGCCTCTGTTTCTTCGCATGAAATTGTAGGTAAGAACATAATAGGTCTCAAAAGCTAGTTTTATGTATTTATTTGTCAGAATTAGTAATAAATTGTAACTGATGTAGAATTTCTTATATTGTATATTCCATAAAATATTTTGTTCAAAATGTTAACTGAGGGGGTCCAAGTGCCTTATATTACAAAGCTATCTTGTATGATGCTTAAGTCAAGGATTTTGGTGAGCCTATGACCAGCCTATAGGTAAGTTTGTATCCCAAGACTATTCTCTTACACTCTCTGTTCTTGAATTCTCATTTATTAGCTCAAACTTTTAGTGAAAATGTAAGGTGTTTGCTTTACCATTCTTGAGATATTTCACTTAGGATCATGGTCTCCAGTTTACTCCACATTTCTTAAAATTATATTATTTTATTCCTTTTTGTGGCTGAGTAGTAAGTACTCCATGGTGTGTGCTTATGCACATTCACATATGTGTGTGTGTATAATTTTCTTTGTCCATTCATGAGTTAGAAAGCACTTAGGTTGATTTAACATTTTTCTAGTTGTGAATTGTGCTGCAATAAATATTTCAGTGCAGGGGGTTTTGATGATATTACTTTATTTACTTTGGATAGATACCCAACAGTAAGATTGCTGGATCAAGTGGCACCCCTCTCAGAATGACCATTATTAAAGAGTTAAAAAACAATAGATAGTGATGTGGATAAAGAGAGAAAGGAATTCAATCCACATCATCTGTAAAAAGAGTTACTGTTTTTAGTTTGTTCATTTTTTTTTTCTTTTAAGGGCACAGGTGGCAACTTCTAAGCTCTTTAAAAGTTGTCCTGGAAACAAGAATTACAACTAACATAGTATGCAAAAATCATACTGTGTTGATTAATAAATTCCTCTCTTAGATTGTCATCACATTTAAGATTTGTTAATTGCATTTGTTTACTATGATACTATTGAATTTTTCCAGCACAAAAATGCATGTTTCATTTTACTCCTCCAGAAGATTTATGTCTGGATAATCAGTCAATTTTGATAACCTTTAGCTGATCTACTCTCAATCATTGTATTTAGGGGATGAGGACAAAATAATTCTCTCCCTGATGATGGTGGGCATTAATGGGGTTGGTAATCTTCTCCTGGCCCCTGCTGTCTGTAAAGACTTAATGCAAGGTCCTGAGTCCAGTGTAAAGAGGAGTCACACATAGGATGTAATTTCCACTTTGAAGGTTCTAAGAATGCAGACACCTCAGACTGACAAAACGTAGAATATACTAAGTGGGAAAATAATAATGTATTAGTTTTCTGGGGCTGATGTATGAAATTAGTGCAAATTAAGTGAATTATATCTCCAGAAATTTATTCCTTCACAGTCTGGAGGCCAAAAGTTGCGAATCAACATTTGCCAGTGCTTTCCTCCCTCCTTGGGCTGCAGGGAAGCAGCGACATTTTGCCTCTTCCAGATTCTGGTGGTTCCAGGAGTGGGTCTCGGAGCTGCAGCCTTTCTGGGTCATGTAGCTGCCTCCTCTTCTGCTGTGTCTCTCCTCTTTGGTCTGCTTCAAATATTTCTCTGTTTTTATCTCATAAAAAATAAAGATGATTGTTGTTAGGGCCTGTGTAGATAATTCAGGATGAGTTCTTCCTTTCAAGATCTTTACCTTAACTGTATATTTTATCATAAAAAGTAATATTCACAGGTTCTGAATAGTTGTGATATAGAGGTACCTTTTGAAGGGCAATGATTATTGGCAATAAAACCTCAAAAGCTGGGCGGCTCCATGGCTCAGTGAGTAGGGCCCTGGCCCCATATATCCAGGGTGGTGGGTTCAAACTCAGCCTCGGCCAAACTGCAACAAAAAATAGCCGGGCATCATGGCAGGCACCTGTAGTCCCAGCTACTCGGGAAGCTGAGGCAAGAGAATCGCCTAAGCCTAGAGGTTGCTGTGAGCTGTGACTCCACAGCACTCTACCCAGGGTGA
>NW_003852428.1:189860-190941 GCF_000181295.1 Otolemur garnettii | reverse complement strand
ATTAAAACTGCTACTGCACTTAACTGGTGAGCCAGTAAAAGCAGACTTAAAAAGCAAGTAGCTCTCTGCCATATGCCTCTGGGGCTCGCTGTCAAAGCAATCCCAGTGCATCCCATAGAGGCGGAGAAAAAATGGAACCTCTGAGCCAGAGGTAACATCAGCGCGGCTGATGAAATGCAAAGTTGTGCTCACAGGCTTCAGGAGCATCATCATCTCTTTCTATTTTCTGATATATTCTCACGGAGGATGAGAAGAGAAAAGACATTTTGAGGCAGAGTTTGCCATCGATCAGTTCCAGAATGCTTGGAGGTGAAGGAAGTTTGGCTTATACATAAAGGGCAAAGAATCTCCATTTCATAAAGCCTAGCATCACATCAACTGTTTTGCCTTAAAGCATAAATAAAGATCAAAGGACTAAAGAGATTTAGTAGCATGACTTTGATAGATCCTTGTTTTTTTGAAAAATAAATCACATGATAAACTCATAATAGAAGACAACAGATTTGAAAACGCAAAGGAAACTCTGGGTGTTTATCTCCAGTTCTAACATGGTTCTATGACAGTATTTTGGGGTTTGAATAAGCTTTAGGCTTTGAAATATGAAGATATAGTCCTGATAGATTGACCACTTCTAATTTGTAGTTTTCTTTTTCCTCTTCTGTAATGGCATCAGCTTTTCTAAGGTAGTGGTTGATAAAATGAAAGAGCAAAAGAACAACTAATGACTTTCTTGAAGTGAAACTTGATCTAAATTGGGACACATTCAAAATAGAGACGAAATTCATGGCCTAAGAGTTCTCACAAAAGGAACATTCCTGTTGTAGCTTTGTTTATCCCCATTTCCAGCCTTAGTCGCTGAAATGTAATATCTTCTTAATAAAGAAAGAGTTGGTACGTCTAAACACATTGCATTGATATGATCTCTGACTTCAAACCTGAAGATTCAAGGAAATCGATTCATCCGTGGCCTCTCGTCTTTTCCAAATATCAGCCTAAGCAGAGATAGAATTTGTTAAAGGGAATTTATTTTCTTTAGGTTACCCCTGGTCACAGCTGAGGCTTATTAGGGACTACAAACCTC
>NW_003852428.1:135725-188396 GCF_000181295.1 Otolemur garnettii | reverse complement strand
GAGCCAATGCTATTCAAAAATCCAAATTTATTAATATAGGTCCTAGAGGACTTTTGTTATTCTATTAATCTATTCTTCTTTTTTTGTTACCAAAAGAAAAGGCATTTTACTAAAAACTCGTATGTGAATACAGTGAATGAATAACATACAAATGATTTTCAGGAGGAATAACGAATATGGGATGTTCTGAGAATATTTTTCCTTACGTGTTAGCTAGTCAATAGCTGTATTGTTAAGACAAGGGCTGATTACAGTGAACATGTAAACATGAGCATTTCAAGTTGTTTACTTTTATCAAGGGCGTTTATAATGTAATGTTTGTTTTGCCAATAACTATCAAATTCTAATGACAAACCAAAAAAAGATTCTACTCTTACTTCAAAGCATATTGATCTCTTCGAAAGCAACAAAGTTAAGCAGGTAACATAAAATCCTCCAAAATGTCAACTATTATAAAATTATAATCTGTTACTTACATTCTGATAATGAGAAGTACAAAAAATAAGACCACAATACCAAAAGGATGTTAAACAAAAATTAAAGTAAATATCTTGAGTGACAGAGAAAGCTGAAATATTCATTGAAGCTACAGAAAATTGAGGAGAATCAATTAGACTTTATGATCCCTAAGCACAAGGAAAACAATTTTCCTTTGTATATTAACCAGGGATAAAGGTAAGACAATAATGTGAAATCCAAACAATGAAGAACTACTGAAAATACTCATCTTACAATAATAATAACTCTATAATGATCTAAAAAAATAGCTCTAAAATGATGATGGTGATTATCAAGAGCCTCAGTAACATCTTTTCTGGGTGGAATTGTTTGAAGAATTAAGACAATCTTTTTTTTGCAAATATACCATCATAAATATTATAAATTCACTATTTTGATGCCTTATTTAGTAATGTATTTTATATCCCATTTATAATAATACTTGAAATAGAAATATACCCAAAGAGACCCCACAGTACTTTATATACTGAGGATAAAATATCTCAATCCTCTTTGGTTTTCGATAAGAATATGTTTCAATATTGCTTAGACTTCTAGATGCTACATAGATATATGGAAAAAGAAAAAAATTACAAAGTATTTGACAAGGAAAATGTATAGCAGAGTATCCAAGATGATCTTCACCTATCAGCCTGATTTCAGCTCAATAAATACTATTCTATGCAAACTACTCATATAATCGTTTGTGCAACCACATGTACTATAAAGCACAATCTCTGTTGGGAGGAAGGAAGTTTGAATTGAGGTTTACACAGGATATCTCTCCAAATTAGGTAGGTCATGTGCATATTAAAAATATTATACTGAATTGGGGACAAACTGATGTGTATGCAAAAGTAAATATGGCTGCCATATGAAAGAACAAAATTCACATGCATTGGAAAATGTAGGCATATGTTCATAAGCAGATCAATAAATTTATACGGATATTATGTCATATGCATGTGCATTGCCCTCTTTTTACATTGATGGAACTATTTCTTGAAAAGTGTTTTCTCTATCAAAGTATAAAGTCATTTCTCTCTAGTGACAACACTAGAAAAAAGAGCAAAGGGGCAGCTAGACAGGGAAATCCCTGCCCCTGGTCAATTGGCAATAGAGTCCTGCTCCCAGACGCCACAGAAAAAGACAAATAGGTTGCTTAGAAGAAATGGACAGAGAAAGTCAAATAAACTGTAGAGAATGTGCTAGCATTTGTCCTCCAAAATTTTAAAACAACAACAACAACAAAAAAAAAAAACCCCAAACTTCTCTGCAGATATTTTTGTTTGATTTTAAATTTTAAAGTTACTAAAAATTGCAAAATATTTTAAGATAGCCTTGTTTGCAAATGTGTTTCAATCATTCTGCATTATAATGGTATGGTGTAGTACTTAGAAAAAAATAGATACAGAATGATGAGGAACTATAGAATTGGAAATTCCAATTTGATAGGCCCTTTCAGAAGAGTTTAAAGACACATTCAAACCGTGATATAAAGTGGAATTTTCCTCAGCGTATTTGAGTTTTGTAGTAAGTACCAACTGTAAGATTGAAGAAAGTGATTTGTTTCTACATTGAAAAAATGACAGAATACTACAAATAAATAAGAAGAACAAAATTATGAAATGCAGGCTGCTTTTTCTACCAAAATATCATCTCCCTAAATCTGCATTTCATTAAAGACCTTTTTGCCAATGTGTTATTTCTTGAGTTTAGGATGACTTCCAGGAAAGAAAATACTCAAAATCTAAATCAAATATTTTTCCATCACTTAAAATATATATATATATTTTAATCGTGAAAATGTTAGACAGAACCATGTGTGTCAAGGTTGCTATGCTACTGTTTCTTGTCAAGTATATATCTGTGCAAAATTACTTTATAAAATGTTGAGATATTTTGATCTCACATGCTATTTTAGAAATTTTTTGTAAAACTTAGGTCTTACGTGCAAGAATGATTAGAATATTACAAACAAAAACAAAATATATTCAACTGTGAATAGTTAGATGGGAAACTTCCATATTATTTTTCTGCAATACAATTTGGATCACCTTACATATCCGTTTTAACTACTACTTTTCCCAGATAGTGATTGCTTAATTTTGAGGATGTATTCTTGTGTACAGTTTGAGTATTAAAAATATAGATGTTTAAATAGTAACAATTTTTACAATTTATATTTTGTAATGGCTAATCCATATCAAGGATTGTTTTTTTGTTACTTGGGTAATAGAAAGTTATAAAATATGATTCAATACTCAAATATTTTATAATGTAATGAGGGAGATGGTTGATAAATTAAGTATATTTCATTCTAATGTCAAAATAAATTATTTAAAAAGTCTGTACTAGTAATTACTAATCTGAGTCAGATTGATCCTAAGATGACAGGCCATTGGTACTCATTGGTATATTTTTGATCCTGAAAAGTAACAACAGAAAGGAGAATTCTTGAGCATGATGTTCATTGCAGTTCCTTACAAAAGAGTCTCCTCTTACAGTGAATGAAAAATGTATAAAGTTTATTGCATATTTTAAGTAAATAAAAATTTTTCCTAATATGCTTTTTGCATTAAAATAAAAACAAATGCACAGTCAATGTCAACATCAACATACCAGGAATGTTAGGCTGTACCTGCTTCAACGAATTTACTATATATGTCACGGCAGCTTTAATCACAGCAACTGCTGAATGTTGCTGGTGGCGGTCTATGATAATGTTTCAGAATCCACCTGGTTTTCGCAAAGGAGATACTAGATAAATGAAGATGTGATAAGGAACAATATCCCTACACCTTGTAGATATATAGGTAAGGCTGGCATGAATCTGCTAATCTCTGCCATACACACAGGATTTATTTTTATTAATGTCATCATGGAAGGATCAGTTTCAGAGGCTTTTACTTAACTTTCTTCATTAGGGTAGATCATTTCCACAACCAAGAGCACAATATGGAGGTTTTGTTAACTTCCAAGTACGTTAATGCTAATTAAGGATTCAGGGTCCAGAGAAGTAATCACCATGTAATCCATGTTAGCTATTTATCATCATGTCCCCAAGATGGAAATGTTTTAAAATTTCCCTATTTTAATGTCTCCTAGATTCTACATCAGCAGTGTCAGTGTAGAGTAGTCATCACTCCCCAAGGTATAGTTAACAGACTAAATGGCCATAATTTCTTTTGGACAAAGACTGAGAAAATAATTCCTATGTACGCATTCTATGGCATCAGACACTCATTCCACTTGGGAAACCAGACAGGTAAGCTCAGTGAGCGTGGATCCGAACAATGCTCAGGTCTGGAAACCATGAAGAATCAGGACTTCTTATTAAGACGGCTTCCCTCAGATTCCCCATTACTAAATTTAATTCCTTTTTCTGCTTTAAGATGACAGAGTATTTGCCTTACACAAATATATGCCTAGAAGAGGGTCATATACTATTAACAAACATTATAAATCCCTAAGAAAAGTATTTCCAGGGCACTACTCCAACTTCGCTAGTCATTACAATACCTGTGGTTAAATACTACCCGCTTGCTATCAGTTAAATGCCACCACCTGATTCTGGGGCTCATTGTTTTCAGGGAGACACATTCTGCAACTGTCTTTCCTGCCTCCAACCTTAAATGGAGAATACCACCAATACTAAATTTTTGGTGACGCTGCTGAATATCTCACTACGGCGTTTTTGTGGCCTTGACAAATTATGTGTCCTCTGGCTCTTCCCAGGAACGTTATTACCGTGCTCATCTTATGGCAGTACATATTATATCCATTCTAGCATGTCCACTTCCCTGAACTTCTTAATTTCTTTATCCATCATCTGAAGTGGCTATTCAAGCATCCAATTTTGCTCAGCTTGGCCACTGTATATACCATGGCACCAAAAGCCATCTTAGGAGTTAGTGTGCATAATCTCCTGAGGTTTTTTCCAGAATGAGAAATCCCCATCTCCAGAGACTATTTGCAGCTAAATAAACTCTTCCCTTTCTAATTTTATATTTCAGTCCCTCTAATGAGGAATCTTCTAATCTGCTTCAATTCTGCTACTCAGTCTGTTGCCAATACATGTCCACTAGGTTTATAGATTTTTTAAATTATAGTTCTTTCCTTCCTTATTAATCCCAGTTCAGCTTCATCTGGTTAATGTTGTCACTTAAACATAGACAGAGGTGAAGTGGCCAGGAGAAGAAGGGAGAGCACATATTTCAGGATTATAGAGGAAATCACTCTTAACAAGGGACAATGAGACATTTCTGCAAACTTAGAAGTATCTGAGGACGCAGACCAATTAACTCTTTAGGGCAGTGGTTCTCAATCTTACTAATGCCTTGGCCCTTTAATACAGTTCCTGTGGGTCATGACACACAGGATTGCGAACCACCACTGCTATAGGAGAATTCATCGACATATCTTAATCCTGTGTTAGGATCCCAGATTTTCGCAAATGGGTCTATCCTCGGCATAACAAATCAGACTTCTTTGAGGGCTGGACCTCCTTTGAACTGAGTCACACTGTCGAATAAATAGAGCTCTTTGTGCATTTTTTTTTTTTTCCATGTCCACTGAAGACATGAGGGCTTCTTTGCCACTATACAAAGGAGTGCCTCAATTTTCATTTCTCATTTTTAATTGCTTATTATTTCACTTACCATTCGGTTATCATTCTGTTAGAAAATTCAGCACATAAAAGTCTGCCAGACATGGGAATTGGATTACAGAAACCAAAGAAGAGTGCAATAGTCTCCTTGATTCTGGACCAGTTTATATCTACATTGGCTATAGTATACTCTGACTTACAAACTTGATCAGTTCACTCCCTTCCCAAAATCTCTATAACAAATCTCTATAACAAAATCTCTATAAACTCTGTTCTCAAATATCCTGTATTATACTTGTCATCTGCCTAAATGTTAAACCCATTTCTGATTCTCCCTTTTGTAGTATTTAAGGAATACAGTAGAACCTCTGTAAGTTGACAGAGGTTGTTAGTTGTACTCTAACAAACTAGTCAATATATAGGGGTGGTCAAAATAAGGAACTAGGCATATTGATATGTACGTGTTGTATATGTCCAGTCTAGAAAAATTAGGTCAATTTAAGGGGGTGGTCAATGTAGGGAGGTGGTCAACTATGGAGGTGCATTTTGTTATGAAAATTCTCAAAAATGTATGTACATACAGAGAAAATCAACATCAGTATCCATGTTCATTTACATTGCCACAAATAGAATTTCATTCTGTTTTGTGGATGACTAGCATCCCACTGTGTATATAAAACACATTTTCTTCACCCACACATCACAGATGGGCATTTAGGTGGATTCCATATCTTGGCTAGTGCTGCAATTAACATAAGTATGCAGATCTCTCATTGACATATTGATTTTATTTCCTTTGAATATAGACTCAGGCAGGATATCACTGAATCATATGCTAGCTCTATTTTATTTTATTTTATTGGCTATTCAGGGGCTTTTGTGATTCCATACAAATGTAAGGATTGTTTTTGTTATTTTGTGAAGAGTGTCATTGGTATTTTGACGGGTATTTTCTTAAACTTGTACATCACTTGGGGTAGTATGAACATTTTAACTATATTAATTCTTCCAATCCATGGACATTACCAATATTTTCATCTATTTTGGTCTTCAATTTATTCGATTAATGTTCTACAGATGTTAGTGTAGAGACCTTTCACATCCTTTATTAAATTTATTCCTAATTATGTTATTGTATTAATAGGATTATTTTCTTGAAATATTTTTTTCAAATAGATCAATATAGGCATATAGAAATGTTACTGATTTTTGTATTTTGATTTTGTAGCCTACAACTTTACTGAGTTTGTTCTACTAGTTCTAATAGTTTTTTGGTGATGTGTTTATAGACTTCTACATATCATACATCATCTGATAACAGGGACAATTTGACTTCCTGTGTTCCAATTTGGATACATTTTTCTTTTCTTGCCTAATTGCTCTGGCAAGGAACTCCAGTAGATACAATATACTGAGCATTCTTTTTTTGTTCTGGACCTTAGAGAAAAAGCTTTCAACTTTTCCTTGTTGGTCCTTATTGTATTAAAGTGCATTCCTTAGGTATTTAATTTGTTGAGAGTTTTTTATAATGAAAACATGTTAAATTTTGACAAATGCTTTTCCTGCAACCATTACAATAATTATATAATTGTTATTCTTCATTTTGTTCATGTTATGTAGCACATTTATGGATTTACTTAAGTTGAACCTGCTTCAATCTGTAGAACCAATCCCACTTAATCAAGGTGAATGATTTTTTTTATTGAGATAGCATTTAATATTCAATTAAATTTGGTTTGCTAGTATTTGTGGATGATTTTTGCATTTATGTTCATCAAAAATATTGGCCGGTAATAATTTTTTAATTATTTTAGTTTTTTTGTCTATTTGTTTTGTAGTCTTTTTGTGGCTTTGGTATCAGGAGAGTAAGTCCCATAGACTGGGAATAGAAATATTCCAACTTTTCAATATTTTTAACAATTTGAGAAGAATTAATATTCTTTAAATGCTTGATATAATTCAACCTGTCAGGTACTGAGCTTTTCTCTGATGGAGGACTATTTATTACTGATTCATTCTCCTTACTCATTACTGGTTTGCTAAAATTTTCTATTTTTTTGATAGTGTAGTCTTAGTATATTATAAATGTATATGTACAGGAATTTATCTATTTCTTCTAGAGTATGGAATTTGTTAGTAAAAAATTCTTCATCATATTATGTTATGATGATTTGTAATTTTTATTATATCAGTTATGTCTCTTTTTTCTTATTTTGTATATTTGACAAATCACTTGTTGTTGTTGTTGTTGTTTTTGGTCTAAAATCTGTTCATCTTCAAAAAACCCAGCTCTTAATTTTGCTGATATTTTCTACTGGGAGTTCGGTCTCTATTACACTTATTTCTGCTCTGCTCTTTATTATTTTCTTCCCTGTGGTAACATTTGGCTTAGTTTTTTCTTGTTTTTCTAGTTCCTTGTGGTGCAATGTTGGTTTATTTATTTGAATATAATTTTTCATGGTGTTTATAGCTATAAACATCCTCATAATTGCTTTTGTGGAATCTCATAGATTGAGGTATGCTGTGTATCCATTTCTGTTCATTTTAAGAAATTCCTAAATTTCTCCTTCAATTTATTTTTTCACTCATTGGTTTTTAATGAGTGTATTTAATTTCCATATATTTGTCAATATTTTGACTTGTTTTTGATTTCTAGCACTATATAATTGTCATCAGAAAAATACCTGATAAGACCTCAATCTGCTTAAATTTGTTAAGATTTGCTTTGTGGCCTAACATATGATTTATCCTGAAAAATTTCCATATGCAGTTAAAAAGAATGTATATTTTGCCACTGCCGAATAGAATATTCTGTACATGGAGGTTAGGTCTACATGACACAAACTATAAATTAAGTCTGAGTTTTCATTATGGATTTTCTGTCTGATATGTCCATTACTGATAGAGAGGTGTCGAATTCCTCTATTATTATTGTGTTACACTCTATGTCTCACTTAATATGCATTAATACTTGCTTTATAGATTTAAGTGCCCCAATGTTGGGTGCATATATAGTCATAATTGTCATATGATCTAAATGAATTGACTTCTTTATCATTATATAATAGACTTCTTAGTCTCTTTTTATAAACTAAAAGCTTTTGCATACCCAAGAGAACAATCAACAAAGCGAAAAGACAATCCACAGAATGAGAGAAAATGTTTGGAAACCATAAATCCGATAAAGGGATAAAATCCAAGGCATAGAAAGAACACAAACAACTCAATTCCAAGAAAAGAAGTGATATAATTAAAAAATGAGCAAAGGACCTGAATAGACATTTCTCAAAATACATAAAAAATACATATATATATGTATATATTTCAGTGTGTATATATGTGTATATATAGGACCAGTGACATTGAGCACACAGATATATCTATGTGTGTGTGTTTACATATATATGTGTATACACATACATTAAAAGAAAGCACAAATGACCAACAGATATATTATATATGTCTATGTACAGGAATTTTTCATTTCTTCTACGATATGTAATTTCTTGGTACATAATTCTTCATTACATTATGTTATGATAATTTACATTTTTATTATATATGTTATATATATCATTATTAGGGAAATGTTTCTTTTTAATCTTTGTATCTTTACTTATCTGAACAGTTAGTTTGTATTTCACAAATTTTGTGAATTAAATATAAGAATAAAACAAAATATATATTTTTTAGTTTTTATTTTGTTCTGTTGAATGTTAAAGGGCTAGAACATTTTAATATATTTATTGACTTTTATTTGTTTGCCTTTCTGAATTGCCTCCACATGACATTTATACATTATAATATTCATCTTCTGTTAGGACTATGAACTTTCTTGGCCATATATGTGTTATTTTGTATTGTAAACATTATTGTTCCACTTAGATATTTCTCTTTACCTTTAAAGTTTTTGATATTTAATCACATCTTTTATTGTGTTTGCATTTATCATACAGCTCAGTATTTCAGTTATCTTCTGGATTTTTTTAGTATTTGATGCTCTATACTATACATCAAATCCTTATTTTTTCTGTACAGATTGAATGATTGTGTTTTCTAAAAATTCTTAAGTTGAAACCCTACCTCCCAACATGAAAGTATTAGGAGGAGGGATCCTTAAAAAGTAATTCTAATTAGAGAGGTCATTACAATTGGAACCCTCATAGATCGGATTTTTGTCCTTGTAAAAGTAAGGTGAAAGCTAATTTTTATTTACTTTCCATCATGGAAAAATCAGTATAGAAACCTGCAGTCAGCATATGAAAAAGGGCCCTACCAAACCCTGACCAGGCTGGCACCCTGACCTCAGATGTCCAGCCTCCAGAACTGTGAGAAATACATTTGTGTTGCTTATAAACCATTGGTGTGCTGTAATTTGTTTATAGCAGCCAGAACTCAATTAAACAACATCTGAATATAGACATCTGTTAATTTTGTGTCATCATATGATATCCATGTCCTCTTGAAATTATAAGATAAACTATACTTTTGTGATTTGTGGGGAGAGTGACTTTTAAAGGGGCCTCCCTACCAGCAAAGGGTAGCTCCCCAGAGAGGACATGGAAACTGAACAGAAGGTGGCGACTTGCTGGGTAAAAGAAAACTCATGCCTACTTGCTGGTCGCATTCTTTTTAACCAAGCACATGAGCACATTCATTACCACAGTAGTAAGGAATGGGATGTAGTCAAGAATTGTAGCACCCACTGCTGGTTCGTGAAGATTAGCCTGGTTGCTATGGAAAATTGTGAATATCTACTTAAACATCAGTTTGTGAATATCACTGGCTAATAAAATATTTTAATGAAACCATTTCATACATTCTCAATTTCATTAGTTGAACACTTTACTCTGTTTTTTTTCTTCTGTAGTCTACTTTCAAGTATTCATTTGGAAGAAAACATACTCCCCACTTTTTGGTGTGACTTTTTAATGAAATGAAATGTGTCATTTGACAGCTCCATATTAACATGAGTCTTATAGAGGAAAGCTGAACCTGCTGCCTGATGAGCCACTAATTAAGTCATTTTTTGAGTTAAAAAAAATCCTTGTAATCTGCAAAGTTAACTGGGATATAACTGTATGATGATGTATTAATTTTGCCTAATGATTTTGGCACTAATTATTAAATTTCTCTAGCAGATTAAGAAAATAGTTTTTAATCTGTCAATATTTTATCAGTTCTGATTGCTTTTAATGAAGTCAAAATCTTATGTAAATTAAATTTTACTTTACATTTTTTCTCTGCCTTTTTTCTCATGATATTATTTCATCCTAAATTCTGAACAAATTAACTGAATATGCATTGCATTGCCTTGATTTTTCTGAGGAATGTAACACTGTTTACTGTCATTCACAATAATTTTAAATTTGATAATTCTATTTTTAATCTGGGATAAATATTTTCCTTTTTTTTTTTTTTTTTTTTTTGAGACAGCGTCTCAAGCTGTCCCCCTGGGTAGAGTGCTGTGGCATCACAGCTCACAGCAACCTCCAACTCCTGGGCTCAAGCGCATCTCTTGCCTCAGCCTCCCAAGTAGCTGGGACCACAGGCGCCCACCTAAGGCGCCCGCCATAGCACCCAGCTATTTTTTGGTTACAGCCATGATTGTTGTTTGGCAGCCCCGGCTGGATTCGAACCTGCCACCTTGGGTGTACATGGCTGGCGCCTTAGCCACTTGAGCCACAGGCACCAAGCCAATATTTTCTTTCTAATCTCCAGAATAAGTGTGTGAATAAACAGGTCATGATAAGCTGTGGCCCAGTGGAAAATGGAGGCAAAGCCTGGGTCCCAGGTTTGTGCTCTGGCCTGGCCGTATCTGGGCAGCTTGTGCTGAGCTGCACCTGCCCAAAGGAAGGAGAGCTCAGCTCAACAGTGAAATGCCAGCGCCCGCTTTGTCATGCTCTAAGGGTGAATGTCACTGTCCTGAATGCCCTCCTGAAGTTGTACCAAGCAGAGCAGGAAAGAACCTAATTCAATGCCTGCTGCCACCTCTGCATCAGCCTCAATCCCTTTTCTTGGGGAAGGGGTAACTGTAATCTACTGTATTAACCTTCCTGAAACTCTGCTTCAGATTATTATGTAGATGAATAAAGTGAACTTGGACCACAAAGCCCTGCAGACCCTTCCTGGACATGTGCAGCAGTAAACAGCAATGTGTAGGGACCTTAAACCCTCCTTTACTTGAATCAAATGAAGACTAGTATGCTGATCTTCCATCCCTTTGACTGTGACAAGAAATGGCTTAAACAAGTAAATTAATTTAGATTGGAGAAAAGAAAGAGAAGTAGAAATAGGGAAGGAAGGAGAGAGGGAGGGAAGGAAAAAAACGAAAAATTATGATTAAGAGTATGATTCCTGAGCCCAGCCTGAGCAAGAGCAAGACCCCTTCTCTGAAAATAGTCAGACGTTGTCCCAGCCACCTGTAGTCCCAGCTACTCAGGAGGCTGAGGCAAGAGGATCATGTGCGCCCAGGAGTTTGAGGTTGCTGTGGGTTATGGCGCCACAGTACTGTCCGGAGGGTGACAAAGTAAACAACAATGAAAAGAAGAGTATGATCCCTGTGACATCATTTTCTGAAATTCATGACAGGCAAGTCTAATTTGGGACTAGAACTTGGTGGCAACATGTAGGAGAGCATTTCTAATCCTCCCCCCAAGAAAAATCATAGCCATCATCTGTCATTCACTAATCTTTCACCTCCAAGACCTTGACAACCACTAATTTATTTTCTGTCTCAATGGAGTTCTACACTGTATAGTTAGGAGAGTATGGATATGTCTTCATGCACTGAATAGTGAGAGACTTCTCTTAAAGACACAGGGTAGTCCTAAAGGCAACCCAGATTAAAGTAAGCATGAGTTTATCTGTCTCTATGCTAGAACGAAGTTCTAGGAGAGTTCCGAGCTTATTTTAATGGGTTTTCTATTTCCAAGTCCTAGGAAAGTGCTTGACACATAGATATAATGTTGAAAACCGCTAAACATTGGTGAGGAAGTGGAAACTTATTATAGAGTCATTTTAAAATATAATGCTACCAGCTTTGTTCCTATTTGTGTAAATGAACAAAAACCATGGCAACAAAAACCGTGTTAACAGAGCTCAAATTTCTGTAACTCATAATCATTCCTTCTCATTTCTCTGAGGATCTTTTCAATGTATTCATTTTTAATGATGTTTTAATGGAATTGGTTGATCTCAATATAGTCTTAATAATTATGTGGGGCTCTTAATGTGATGGCTTCTCCATTGGGTAGTTGTGAACATCTTCATAGGAAAAAGTATTTAACAGATACTTTAAAGTCTGTTGGAATAAATTAAATGAAATATGTGATAAAAAATCATTTACAAAGCTCTTTTAAGCACTAAAATTTGTTTCCATTTTGGTTTTATTCAGCTAAGAAACTTAATTTTCAGTTCTGACTGAAGTGCTGTCTGAAACTGTGATTGTCAATGGACTGAATTTCATGAGACAAATGAGCATGCAATTCTTGTTTAAGTAGAAATATGGAATACAAAATGTACACACTTATAACAGTGAAATAATGCAAGCCATGTATTAGACTAGAGGTTCTTTGTTTAAATGAAAAAGTTGCAAATTCTAGAAAAAGTGCTATTATGGAATGAATTGTGTCCCCTCAGAATCCCTATGTTAAAGCCCAGCCCCCAGTGTGACTATCTTTGTAGACGGAGACTTTAAAGAGATGATTGAAGGTAGCTCCCTAATCCAATGGGAATGGCGTCTTTTTAAGAAGAGGAACAGAAAACAGGAGTGTGCACAAAGGAAAAGGCACATGAGGACATGGTGAAAGGACCTGGATTATTACTTCTAGCTTTCAGAGCAATGAGACAATAAATGACTATTTAAGCTTCACAATCTATGTCAACCCTAGCTTAATGATCCAACTGCCTAACCCTAAGTCAAACTTCTTGGATTATACATGATATGGAATGTTTACTCAGATGCTAATTTCAGGAGAGAGAGAGATTACAAGTATAGCTCACACATATACAGAGACAGATGCAGATATAGATATAAATATGTAGGTAAGTTGATTTGTCTATTAAACCATAAAGTAACTGAAAGCCAGTAATACATATATATACATATATATGCACACATACATACATACATATATACATACACACACACTTTTTTTTGATATATCTATGAATGAATAGAAGGTGCTTTATGAATATTACATAAATGAGCCAGAGATGGACCCTATATATTGGCCACTATGTTGACTTCACAGCAGGCAAGTACTGTTAGCCCAAAAGCCTGCTAGTATCAAATTCAAATTTTCACACAACCAATTGATTTAACTATAGCCCGCACAGGTGTTTAAGCATATGTTCCGCTATTTAGAGCCTTCCTGCTTTGCATACGCTATAAAATCACATCCAACATCTGCTAGCCACGGTAAGATGAGGCTATTGGGGCCGTGAAAGTTCCAAGCTTTGCCCTTCTGAGGTTTCTGTCCTAGAAACTACCTATCTGGCTGCTGAGTGACAGCACCTAGACATTTGAGCCGCCTCTCTGTTTCTCCTTTTCCTTAGTAAATGCCTTGTTCCCTTGCTTCTTCCAGATGGTGGCCTTATGTTGTTGTCTCGAAGATCTGCGGAGAGGCATTTCTGCCCCCACCCAACTTTCCAAGTGGCTCCCGAATAAAGCACACTGCCTCCTACTGCCACCTAGTGGTTATATATTTTCCTCACTCAGCCTGCAATTCCTTAAACTCACTACTGTGGTTATGAGTACTGTACTTCATTATGAGCTTGTAATCAAACTTGGAAAATACATACCAGTTATACATATACATATACAATATATATAAAATTAATTAGAATATGAAAACTGGTTAAATAATAGCCAAGAGTTGATTAGAAATACAACTATCTCCCTTGTTGGAGGAATAAGTTAATGTACATAAAATACCTAAAAAAAAAAAAAAAAAAAACTTAGAACAGAACAGGTAACTAATAATATTCAACAATAATTAATATTCTTAGTGACATAAGCTCAACGGTGTAATCTAATTTATTCATCTGTTTTTGCTTTACTAACTTTTTGAAATCACTTTATAATTTATTCAGCAAAAATATTTTGAGCACCTTTTTCTGTGCCAGGTTACTACGTGGTAGCCTTCTTCCACATTTATTCCTCTTAATTTAAAAAGAGTTGTTCACATGAAAATTCCCTGATACGTGAATGGAATTTTCTTTTTAAATCAGTAAATTTGAATTTTTAATTATGTATGAGATTGTTCTATAATTATGAAAAAACTTTAAATATGCAGAAAGAAAGAGAGATGGGAAAAATTATGTTGAAGTCATCAAAATAATACAAGAAAAGATGATTCTACGCTCAGTAATAAATGCCTTTGTTTCCCTTCCATCTTTTTTGCTTTTCTGGTTTTGTTTGTCATTTCCTTTTGAGTTGCCTACTACAGTGAATGAATTTGAGTCTTCATTTTTAATCAAAATGTATTTATCATGTTAATTTATCTGAAAGTATTACGTGAAAAATACCAAAATCAAGACATATGAGGATGTTCATAGTTTAAAGCCTCCTTGTAAATGAGAGAGGTAATGTAAAAGACCCTTGGGTTATAAATTATATCATCAACTTGTGCCCTGGAATTTGTTAAATTTTATCTCAGTGGAAAACAATACATATGAAAATTAATAAACAGATCCATGGCTAAGAAAAAAATAGCCCAGATAATCTATTTATTGGAATTAAAGCATAACAGCACTGACATTCTCAGACTCCGTCTAGACTGACATTCAGTGAGTGGATGTGGATCGCCACATCTGCTGTCTTTGAAATTTGTGAAACATCAGTGTCTCAAGAAAATGTTAAGGTTGTCCTTAAGATTGCACAAACATTGATCTAAGGGATAAATTTTTCTAAAATGAGTTTGAAAACAGATATTAAAACTGTTCAGATGGCTCGACGCCTGTGGCTCAAGTGGCTAAGGCGCCAGCCACATACACCTAAGGTGGCAGGTTCGAATCCAGCCCAGGCCTGCCAAACAACAATGATGGCTACAAACAAAAAATAGCCAGGCTTTGTGGTGGGCGCCTGTGGTCCCAGCTACTTGGGAGGCAGAGGCAGGAGACTCGCTCGAGCCCATTTGGAGATTGCTATGAGCTGTGATGCCATGGCACTCTACCCAGGGGGACAGCTTGAGACTCTGTCAAAAAAAAAAAAACTGTTCAGAGTTGTTACTTGAGTTGCAAATCCACTTAGACTCAAAATACACTTACTGTTGATAGCTTCCAACACAGTGTTAGTTGCAGAAGTGTGAGCAAAGGAAAGGTGAAGAACCCTGCAAAGACGTGATGAAACCCAGTTCCTATTCAGTGAAGTCAACGGCAAAATGTAAAGCAAAGAGGAAGTGACAAAGGCTGCAAAGATACTTGGGACAAGCTGATAGTCAGGTGTAGGTTCCCTGTGCCATTCATTCCCTAACACAGCATGAAACAGAAATTTTACCAATACATACTTGCACTCTCAAAGTTCAGCTTACTCCAATAGAACCCTAAATACAATTTTGGGGTTCACAGTTTGTCTTCAACATTTATATATTCCTGTGGCAAAGAATATATAATACTAAACTCAGCATTTAGATCCATAAACTACCATAAATAATGAATACTGCGTTTATGAATTATCATATTCATTAAGTTCAGAGACCCAATTTGTGTGCTGTTACTATTCAATATTAGGTTGGAATTTATTTTGCAAGAAAATGATAAAAAGATATAGGTCAAGTACTATGAAGTCAAGGGTACATTATTATGAAATAGTGACCATGGATTAATATGTGCAATAAAATGTATTCTTTGATTTTTATATTTTAACATTTGTCTATGGTTGTATATTACTGTTTGTTGACAGTTTTCCTATCTATATAAAGTTAGATTAAATAGAGTCATAATAAAATGTACTATATTTCAAAATCATGTTTAGTTCATTCAATAGGCAGAGGAAAGGGAAATAATGTTGGTTCACCTTTCATTTTCTCATATGCAAATAAGAAACTCAATTTTCACAAGCTTTGGTGTTAAATTAGCATTGTAGTATAATAAAATGTGCTTTGCATACTCCGACTCTGTGGAAAATAAACTTAAAAATTAAAATGTGTACTGTAGAACAAGTCATGAGTGAGACTGATAACATTAGCAAGATGGTGGAATGGAAGATCCTACCCTAATTACTCACCCTCCAAAAACCCCACAATGATCTCATTACTTAACAACCACCTGTGCACTGAGCAGCAGACTGCCATAACAAAGTTGTGGCATCTCAGTGGGGCACAAGAAAGCCAAGGACGACTGCACAGAAAAGTATATGAGACATTTTACCTGCATTCCCTCATCCTCCAGGTCAGGTGAGCTCAGTTTTGAGAGGGATTTCCATAGCAACAATGTTCTCTTATGGATGAAAAAAGAAAGCAAGAGGACCCCAATAGCCTCTGCCAATGAGGACTCCCCAGTCTCCGTATATGCTGAGCATAGATATCGGAGCTGCCCAGAGTCCACTCTACTGTATCCCTCCTACCTGGAGCCACCGCTGTTCCAGTACCAGAGCTGCTACTGCCACCTCCACATCCTTGGTGCCACTGTCACCAAGTATATTAAAAGGTGCTCATCTTGGCTGGGCTGGGTGGCTGGTGGCTCACCCAAGTTTAAGACCAGCCTGAATAAGAGCATGATCCTTGTATCTACAAAAGTAGAAAAATTAGCTGGGCATAGTGGTGGACACCTGTAGTCACAGCTACTCAGGAGGCTGAGAGAAGAGGATTGCTCAAGCCAAGAGTTTGAGAAGAGGTATGCTACTGTGGCACTCTACCAGGGTGACAGGGTGGGACTCTGTCTCAAAAAAGCAAACAAACTTAAAAAAAAAAAGTTTAAAAATAAAAAAAACAACAACAGGTGCTCAACATCACTAATCACTAGGGAAATAAAAATAAAAATCACAAAGAAATATCACTTTACACTTAATAGAATTTCTGTTATCCAAAAGATGAAAAATAAGTATCGGTGAGGACATAACCTGATGGTAGGAATGTAAATTAAATTTGCTATTATGGAAAACAGCATGGAGATTCCTCAAAGAATTAAATATGGAATTGCTATGTGATCCAGCAGTTCCACTTCTGGATATGTATTCAAAAGAAATGAAATCAATATGTCAAAAAGATATCAGCACTCACATATTCATTGAAGCATTATTTTGGAGAGCCAAGACATAGAAATGTGGATAAATAAATGATAAATGTGACATATTCATATTCCATTTAATATAACAATTATATGACATAATTGTATGATTATAATCATACAATTATATTAATATTATATAACATATTATATTATACTATATTATTATAGAATTATAATACATTATACTATATTATTATAGAATTATATTATTATAGAATAATTAATTACTATAGAATTCTATATTATTATAGAGTTATACTATATTATAGTATATTATGTCATATTATTATAGAATATAATACAGCCTTAAAAAGAGGGGAGAGTCTGCCATTTGCAACAACAGAGATGCACTTGGAAGACCTTCGGCTGTGTGAAATAAGCCATGAACACCAAGACAAATACTGTGATTTAACTCTGGAATCTGAAGCAGTCAAGCTCACAGAAGCAGAGAGTAGAATGGTGATTACCAAGGACTGGGGGGGGAAGAGGAAAATTGGGATATATTAGTCAAGAGATACAAAATTTTTTTATGAAAAATATATAGACACTGGAGATCTATGTACACTATGGTGACTATGATTAACAATTAATAAAAAAAAGAAAATGGTGACTCTGGCAGTAATGTATATGTTAATTTTTTTGATTGAGGAAGTTATTTCACAATGTATACGAACATCTGAATGTTATGTTGTGGGCAGCACCTGGGGTTCAAGCCCAGACCTGGCCAAGACAATAAAAAAAAAAAAAAAAAAGAAAAAAAAAAGAATGTCATATTGTACACTTAAACACATCAAATTTTATTTGACAAATATATGTTGATGAAAGTAGAAAAAAAATAAGAAAATGTTCTGAGCAATAGTTCCTCTCAGTTTTCATAGTTGTGCACAAGAGGCCATCTTAACATGAGCAGCACAAAAATAAGATACATATCCTGGAGGTCTAGTAAAGTCAAACTGAGGTAATAAAAAGAGTGCATCATAATTCATAATCATTATACTATTTAATCAAGATATAAATAGAAGTTCCAGAATTGATATAGATTTATGTTTCTCCAAATAAACATAAAGATTGGACTATATATACTACAGGAGCCGTGTGATACCTGCTCATGTTGGCTTTCTGAAGACTTTGTAGACTTCCAAAATGTCTCACCTCTAAACCTATATAGATTAAGTTTGCTGGTGCCCTTTACTAGGCACTTCCTTTAATGGCTGCTTCCCATTGATGGGTCACTATTTATCATTAATGAAAATTTTATAAATTATATAATTATTTATCTAGTAGTGTAATACCAAGCAAGATGGAATAAACTAGGCTGTGATAATTTACAATCACAAAATCTCATTGGCTGAATACAACCAAATTTTCCTTCCCTCCAACTAAACATGTCTATTTTGGAACTGTAAGCGCATTCTGTTTATAGTCTCACTCAGTAAGCGAGGTTGACAGAGATTCAATTTAGACACCTATTTCTGTATCCATCACAGTCAGGAGAAGACAAGAGGACAAGTCACAACCAGATTTCCAAATTTCCACATGGAAATAAGTACGTTACTTCTGTCCACATTCTATAGGTCAAAGCAAATCACAACATTCAGCTTAATTTTAAAATTATGTGAATATGCAATCCTACCTTATGCTAGGAAGGAATCAACCCAGAATGGTTTTCAATACCAATCATTACTGCTACGATTATGGAGGACTCTTTCCTAATTAAACTTAGGCATGATTTTGTTAAATTCAGTCAGGCTATTAGCTACAATTGGGTGCCAAAAGAAAGCTGAAGCTCATAGAAATCACAGTTGTTGTGGGGTAAAGATTAGCGATCAACAAAATTCACAGGTGCAGCCATGGCTGTTCCCCTAAAGGACGTTTTACTGGAAACAGCCATCCACATTCATTTACATATTGTTTATGGCTGGTTTGACACCAAAACAAGAGTTAACAGCTCTGACAGACTTTCTATAGAGTCTATTACATTTAATACTCAGCCTTTTAAAGAAAACATTTGCTGACTTTTGGCATGAATACTATATTGTTTTTTGGTTTGTTTTCTTCTCTCTTTTTCTTTCCATAGGATTCATTTCTGGTTAGTATTGGGCATGTGATATTTCATAAATGTCATCACAGGTCACAATGCTATTAACAAGTGTGACAACTGCAATAGGATAAATGCGAAGCCATGCAGCCAGTGTATTTTTCTTATAGATAATACTTGTTGTTGGTATGGTTAGTATAGTTTTTAATTGTTTCCCCTTATTTTATTAACGTACAGGTGGTTTTTTTTTTCCATTTCTGTCTAATTTGGAAAAATACACACACAAAAAAATCCCCCATTCTAATTACCTCCAATTATATAGCTCTGTAGCATCAAATACACCCTGTTTGATACTGTTGTGCAGCCACCACTATCTTCTGCCTACAGAACCTCTCCATTTTCCACAGATGAAACATTCCCCATTGAATGTTATTTCATATTCTTCTTTCCCCTCTACCCTGGAAAGCCACTATTCAGCTCTTTATCTCTAAGAAACTAAGCATTCTAGGCAGTAGTGAAATTATAGAATAGTACATTTGTCCTAGGACACTATTCCTTGGCATATTTCCACCAGCAATGCACAAAGGTTCCAACCTTTTTACATCCTCACTAAACATTTGCAAATTTCAGGTATTTCTGATGAGTCGTTCCAATAGTTGTGAAGTGGCATGCCTCCATGGCCTTGTTCCAAATTTCTGATTAGCCACACCCAGCATCCCTTCATCTGTTCACTGGCCACCTCTACATTCTCCCAGAGAAAGGCCCATTCAAGTCTCCTGCACGGTCATCCGGCCTCTCATATTTTGGTTTGAGTTGTAGGAGTTTTTGTATATTCTGCAAATGAAACCTCTATCAGATTAGATGTTTTATTCTGTGGATTGCCTTTCATATTGATAAGTCCAATCTATTATTTTGTTGCCTACACTGTTAGTGTCCTTTCCAATGAATGATTGTGAAATTCACTGTCATGAAGCTCTCTCATTCTGTTTTCTTCTAAGACTTTGATAGCTTTAAATCTTACATTTCAATCTTTGATACATTTTAAATTAAGTTTTGTAGTGTAAGGCGAGGGTCCAAATTCATTTTTTAAATGTAAGTATCTAATTCTGGCGATACCATTCATTGGAAAAAATTGGTTCTTTTCTCCACTAATCAGTCTTGTCTCCCTAGTCAAAATCAATTTATACATAGAAGTTTCTTTCTTTCCTCTATATTTGATGCCATTGATATGTCTATCTCAATACCAGTATCAAACTTGTTTTGATTATTGCAGATTTATAGTAAATTTTGAAATCATGTTGTGTGAGACCCTCATTTTTTTTAAGTTTTTGGGTTATTTTTTTCACTATTTGAGGTCCCTTGGAATTCCATATATATTTTAGGATAGCTTTTTCTATTTCTGCAAAAATAATAGCTGGCATTTCAATTGGGATCATATTTAATCTGTATTGTGCTTTAGGTAATATTCATTTCTTTAAAATATTGTCTTCAAAAAAATGAACATGTGACGTTTTTCCTTGTGTCCATATATTCTTTAAATTCTTACAACAAATTTTTATCATTTTTAATGTACAAGTCCTTTGCCTCTTTGGTTAAATTTATTTCTAATTATTCTCTTACCTTTGATACAACTGGAAATAAAATGGTTTCTTAATTCTTTTCCTTTTTTATTATTTAGAAATAAGGTCTTGATCTGTTGTGCAAGCTACAGTCCAAAGACATGATCATAGCTCACCACAGCCTCAAACTCCTGAACCCAAGCAATCCTACCTTAGCCTTCTGACTAGTTGTGACTAGAGGCACATACTACATCTATTACACTTAATTTCATTTACTTCTGTTATTTGTTACCTATAATGATGCCACTAATTTTGTTGATTTTGCCTCTGGCAAAGTTGCTGAATTTGTTAGCTCTAATAGTTTTTTGGTGAAAGCTTTTGGATATTCTACATATAATATATGTCCTAGAAAAGAGATAATATACTTTCTGTCTAATATGGATTTCTTTTATTTCTTTTTCTTTCTTAATTTCTCTGGTTAGGTCTTCTAATATCTTGAAGATGAATAAATAGAAGAAAAGGATCATCCTTGTCTTACTTTTGCTATTAGGAAAACAGATTTGAGTCTCGAAGTTAGTGAATTTTTCATATTGAGATAATTTGCTGATATTTCTTTTTGTTGTGTGTTTTTTATATATTTTAAGGATGTTTAATATTGTTAAATAATTTTGCTGTATCAATTTGGATTATCATGTGTTTATATTTTTATTAATTCTGATTGATACCAGAAAAGTGGCACCCCAGCCAGCTCAGCCAAGCTGGGCTTGGGGACCTTCCACCTATGTCTTGGCGGCAGCAGCTGGCCAAGGAACTGGCAGGCTGGAGCAAGAGGGGGAGCTTCCCTCCCCCACCAGAGGCTCCAGTAGAGTGGCACTAGAGGACCTGCCACACAGAAACCAGCAGGCTGGAGCAAAAGGGGAAGCTTTCCTCTCCCACCAGAGGCTCCAGTAACAAAAAAGACAGGGTGATCAGGGAAAAACACTGGCGATTCCTCCAGTGCATCCCTGATTGGTCCATTTTCAATCCTGCTACTGACTGGTCTATTTTATAGACCAATCAGCTAAGCTCTCAGCTCATTGGACAACTGCCCCTATATAAACCCCTGAGCAGAGAGCCTAGGGGCACATCATCGCAGATAGTCAAGGAAGATAGAGCAAAAGAGCAAGACTTCATCAGACTGTCGCAGACCTCTGAGGGAGAAGAGGAAGAGCTGTAACATTTATACTCTGCTCTGCAAGGAAGTTTGGCTCTTTGTAAGAGCTGTAACACTTGCATCCTGCTCTACAAGGAGGGTAACACTTATACCCTGCTCTGCAAGGAGGTTTGGCTCTTGTAAGAGCTATAACACTTATATCCTGCCCTGTAAGGAGGTTTGGCTCTTTGTAAGAGCTGTGATACTTATATAAAACCTATCTTATCCTGTTCTGCAAGTTTTGGCTCTTTGTAAGAGCTGTAATAATACCTCTGTAAGTAAAACCTAACTTACTGTCCATCCTGTGGTCCATGGATTCATTCATTGAATCGTGGAGACCAAGAACCTGGAAATCCAAAGTCAAAAATCCAGTTTCATGATCATATGGGCTATTGAGTGACATTCATATAGTGAACCATCCTTGCATTCCAGGCATAAATCCCACTTTGTCATAGTGAATGTAGGTAAGATTTATTACGGGAATGTCTTTAAATTAGGAAAATGTTCAAACATTTGCAAAAGAAGAAAGTTCAATAATTCTTGTGAATTAATCATCCAACTATAAAAATACTTATGTTTTGCTAGAAAGTTTAAGTTTGCCTTCCAACATTTGTTCTTTAGACTGAATAACTTTATAGTATAAGCCTCATAACTAATAATGGAATTTTTTTCTCACATAAACACAATCACATTATCATATTACAAATTTAATGATTTCTTAATATTATGAAATTCTCAATTTCTAGCTATTTACCCTATCCCCTGAAAAAAAAAAATGCATTGTTACAGTTGGTTTGGTCATATCAGAATCAAGAAAAAAAAATAGTCATGAGAAATTTCCCTTTCCTTATTTTTTTTCCATTTCATTAAAATTTTGAAGAAACTTAATTATCCTGATGTATATTCTACTTTCTAATTTTTCTTTTATTACTTCTTTGTGGAGCAGTTTAACTTGTTTCTTTTCCCATATATTTTTTAATTAGATATAAAGTCTAGAATTTATTCAGTTTCAAAAATTTTGGCTGTTACAGCATACCCCCGGGCTCATCTACAACTTGAATTTTACCTTAGAAATGAAAAACAATGTAACCTAAATATTTATACCCTCATATCAATTTGAAATTAAAAAAATAAATTGGCCAAATAAATTGTAGATAATTTTGGGAGTGTGTATTGCATAACACAATGAGACATTATTTCCATCTGTGTTGGTTCCAATGATTCTAATCAGGAATGAATCCAGATAATGTTGATCCTGAAGCTTTTATAATTCAAGTCTCTTTTGTAAAAAAGTTTCTACAATATTGCAAACAAAACCTTAAGTTACAAACATAGGTATTTAATTGTAGTAAAGCAATGAAACACAAAATTGAAATTCATGAAACCAAAGTACTTATTACAAATATCATGCATTGCTCTAACCCTTTTAAGAGCTTGGAAGTAGCATAGACAGAAAGGGAATTTGAAGCTAATTATTAATGACCTTGAGGGTAACTAGTTTCTGATACAAAAATTGATTTGTGAGTTTTGGTGGTTACGTAATAACCTCCTCATTATAATGCCTCTATTAGCAGTCCACCTTCACATAATGGTATCAGCCATCATGATCATTGTCTTTTAATCAGTTATCTCAATATTGATCCAAGCTAACTACATTTTACAATTTCTTCTCCATTTATTCAATATAGTTTTTAAGAACAAATAATCCTTAAAGTTATTTGATTACTATGAAAATGCAACTCCTACAAAAAAGACAGTAAAATGTGTATTTATTTACCTTTTTTAATGTTATTTTTATTTTTACTTTTTGCTTTAATTTTCCATGTTTCTTTTATTTCAGAATATTACAAGGTAAAAATGTTTTGTTTATATGAATTGCTTTTGTACGGTTTGAGTCAAAGTTATAAGTGTGTCCATCGCCCAGATAGTGTGAATTGTATCCATTAGGTGTGAATTTACCCCTCCCCTCCTGCACCTCCCACCTTCTTGCTTTCTATTGAGCTCCACTACCTTATAGGCCTATGGGTGTTTATTAATTAGTTTCAATTTAATAGTGAGTATATCTGAGTTTGTTTTTCCGTTCTTACAATATTTAAGTTAGAATAATGGTCTCTAGTTCCATCCAGATTGATACAAAAGGTATTATTTAGCCATTTTTTTAATGATCAGGTAGTATTCTGTACTATACATATAACACATTAATCTACCCATGTGTTGATTAGCCACTTGGATTGATTCCACACCTTTGCAATTGTGAATTGTGCTACTATAAACATTCAAAAGCATTCGTCTTTTTGGTAAAATTTCTTTTCCCCATTTGGGTAAATACCTAATAGTGGGATTGCTAGATCAAATGGTAGGTATACTTTTAGTTCTTTGAAATAGCTCCATACAACTTTCCATAGAGAATGGCCTAGTTTGTAGTCCCACAAGCAGCGAATAAATGTTCCTTTCTTTCCACAGTCATGTCAGCATCTGTTGTTTTGGAATTTTTTTTAATTAAAGCCAAGCACTGGATTTTTGTAATATCTCAAAGTTGTTTTTATTTGCATTTCCCAGATGATTAGAAATGTTGAAAATTTTTTCATATGTTTACTGGCAATGAGTCTATTTCCTTTTGAAAAGCTTCTGATCATGTCTTTTGTCCATTTTTTAATGCAGTTGATTTTTTTTTTTCTTGCTGATTTGAGTGAGTTCTTTGTAGATTCTGGTTATCAGTCCCTTAGATGATATATGCCATGAAAATATCTTCTCCTTTTCTAGAGGCTATTTGCTCTAATCATGTTTCTATGCTGTGTAGAAGTTTTTTACTTTAATTGGGTCTCATGTTTTAATTTTTGTTGTTGCTATGATTGCTTTGTGGGTCTTTTTGATAAATTCATTGTGTAGGCCGATATCTATAAGAGTTTTTCTAATATTTTATTTTAGAACGCTTACAGTTTCATGCCTTGGGTTTAGGTCTGTTATCTGTCATGAGTCAGTTTTTGTGAGCATTCTGTGTTGTTTCTCTGTGATCTCCGCAATGAGCAGGCTGGTATGGAGATAGCTGCCAGCACCTTTTGCTTCTTTCTTTGGAGGCGGCATGCTGGGAAACTGCCTCTCGTTCTGCATTTTTCTATGATTCTCAACAGTTTTTAATTAAAATTCTACTGAGATATATCACAATTCAAAATTTTAAATTTTCCAAGAAGAGTCGACCATGAGCTTCTGGGACAAGGGGACCACCGACTCAGCTGATGCCCCAGTCATCCACTCCTATCTCTACAGCAAAGGAGCATGTGTAGTACACGCTCTGCTCTTCAGCGACCTCAGAACTTGCATTTTTAATTAGATAGATAACTCAGTGTTTTAGTTTGAAAGAACAATGGATTAATACATCAGTTTCAAAATCTGACACATCTATAATATAGTTAGAAACAAAAATAATCTTCTGAGTTTACCAAATGCATATAATCATATGAGTTGATATATATGAGTTATGTGTTTGTTCCAATGTCTAATATTTTATAAAAAATTCACTTAATTCATGGTTAAGTAGATATCATTATCATGCTTCAGCTGAACTTTGCTGGTCCCTTATTTCTAATTACAAGTCCTATAAGAGAAAATCAAGAATGTTTCTGCCACCTAAAACCTGTAGCATTTTTTTTTTCAAAAATCTTTCCCTCCAGGGTTACATCATTCATGGCATACCAGTACTCAGTATGAAATAATTTGCTCAATTATAAATTTAGAAAATATAAATTTTACTTTTAGTTGATAAAAATAAAATTGATTATCTTAGATAATAATCTCTGGAGTTACATTCAGTATTCTGCACCCTTCACTTCATCCCCATGTCTATTACTGAACTCAGAAAGCTGACTGACGTGGAGACCTACAGTAGCAGCCCTGTTGTGCTCCTTCAGTTGCATACACAGTAATTACTTCTACTTAGAATCTGTGGCATTGGACAGTGAGTGCCTGTCATGTCTGTCATCTAACTTGCCCTTAATTGGAAAAAATGATGGATCGATTGAAAGACAGGAGGCAGGAAGATGGACAGAAAGATGGAAGGCACCAAATAAAAACAGCAGTGAAGAGATTAAAATATATGTTAAGCTTTGCAAACACTGCAAGTGGCCAGACAGCTTGAAAGATGCTTCTGTTCAGTTTACAGATTTATGACTTGCTTTCTCCAATATTCATGAACACGGAGAGCATTTGCCTAAGGCATAATACAGTGGCAAAGCATGGAAACTGACAATAATTGCCTAACACAATGAACAACATAATTATAAACTTCTGGTTATTTTATCTATTGAATTCAAGATATATTCACTACTTTTAAATGTACTTTTATTACCCAAATGTATTCATCTAAACAAAGGTCAGTTGCCTAAAAAGATTTTTAAGTCTTTTTATCTCTTAACCATTGCTCAACTTTCCTTCATTTTGTTTACAGCATATAAATTGCAGTTTTACTTAATTCAACAGATCCTTGACTAATTGGCTGTCAGTTTCATTATAAATGCTGTATTCAGTAAGCTGCAATTATAAATCATTCAGAGTCCTCTTATTATTGAAAGTAAGGTGAACACAAACAAATAAAATAACATTATATTTTACATTTAACTCCAACTCTGTACTTTATAGAAAAGTTTTTGGTTGGCAAAAACAAGTGATGCTTTTTATTTATCATCACATATTTTTTACAGAGAAGGGATAATAACATACATTATTCTGTTGGTCAATTTCCTTGAAGATGTATAAGCATTATATTTTCCATAAAAAGAAAATAAAGCAAGGAAACAATACTTGTTGACTATATGTATCCTGTTACAGGTAGCTTGTATTCTACTGCAAGGCCATACTTCTTGATTGAGGTATCTACATAACAAAATTTTTTAAACCATGTGCAAACAGAATCTAATCAAGTGAAGCCTTGAATCTCTTCTCTTATACCACTAAAACTGCTCTTTGGAAGATTACCGCAAACCTCATGGGGGGAAATTTGAGGATTACTTTAGTGTTAATGTCTTACCAAAAATAATCTCAGTAATTTAGCTTTCTCAAATCCTTTCATCTCTAGATTACATGGGCTTCCTTCCTTCTCCAATCTCCGAGACAGTAGAAATTAATACTTATACTTCCTGGTATTGTAATTTCTCTCTCTCCCTTTTCTTAAACAATTTGGTTAAATCTACGATTTAGTACTCTTTTCATTAAAACAAGTTTTGTCTCTGTTAATTTGAAATACATTTTCTGTTCTATTAGTTTTAACTTTTTTTTATTAATTGCCAAGGGACAGTGATTACCTTGGTTTCATATAGCCAGTTTAAATAAGGAGCAATGAAAAGGTTATGTGCCTTTTTGTGTAGGTAATTGTAATTTCTATGTTTTTAATTTCTTCCGGTCAATATGAATTCTAATGGGTGATGTTTCTGTCAGCTTGAAGAATGTCTTTTAGCATTTCCTTTAATACAGTACCTCTGATAATAAAATTTCTCTACTGCCATTTTTCTGAAAGTGTCTCTAATTTATCTTTATTATTGTTGTATATTATATTTGGCTATAACATTCTGAGTTGACAGCTTTGTTAGTTGACTTGCACTATATTATGTGTTAAAATCTAGATGGTTCTAACTGACTATTCCCTTTAAATAACTTTTGTAGCTAGTTAGTGGGATACACTACTGCCTTCATCCCAGACAAGGTACTGAAAGTCTCCTATAAGATCAAGAGGGAGAGATGGTTGGATCGACATCAGGAAGGGAGTTACATCATTACCCAGTCTGACAGACACCACTGAAAGGACTAAAGATAAGAGGACTAGAGGTAAAATTCTTGGCTTCTAGAGCTATCTTCCCTTTGGACTGTATTTTGGGCCTGGATACCAAGAAAGGAAGCATACTAGGCCAGGCAGTCTGGTTTACGCCTATAATCCTAGCATTCTGGGAGGCAGAGGATAGTTTGCTTGAGATCAGGAGTTGGAGACCAGCCTGAGCTAGAGTCAGATCCCACCTCTAAAATTAGCTCAGTGTTGCTGTAGGCACCTATAGTCTCAGCTATTCAGGAGGCTGCAGCAGAGGATGGCTTGACCCCAACAGTTTGAGGTTGCTGTGAGCTATGACATTATAGCACTCTACTGAGGGCTACAAAGTGAGACTGTGTCTTCAAAAAAAAAAAAGAGAGAGAGAGAGAGAGAGAGAAAGAGATGAGGCTTATTACAGAAGTTGAGCCAGGTTCTAGAAAACCTGACTCTGGGGGGCCGTAGATCCCCCCTCCCTGTGCCTTGCTGGTATATAAGTTTCCCATCCCAACGAATAATAGTTCCTGTCTTACAGAAAACAAACAAGCAAAGAGAAACTTTCACTTTGACATAAGGCCATAGCATAGTGCCAAAAATCAGTTGCTAATTGAAAACCCTTTGATTTTTTGAACATAATTTTAGAAGAATTGTCTTTTGATCAACATTAGATAGTATATAATCCATCCCTTTGTTTTGTCCTTGTATTATGTTCTTCAATAAAAACGCACTGCTTTTATTTCTTTTTTATAGTCAAATTGTATTCCATTGTGTATAAATAACATATTTCTAGTGCATTTGTATTTTTCTATTAAATCACAGCTGTGTAAATTGATGAAATCATGGGGTACAACGTGTTGGTTTTATATACCATTTGAAATATTTTCATCAAACTGGTTAACATAGCCTTCACGGCATTTTCTTAGTTATTATGTTAAGACATTTACATTCTACACTTAATTAATTTAACATGTACCCTCGTAAAATGCACTGGAAGTGTGGTCCCACCAATAACCCTCCCATCACCCATCCTTCCCCTTTCTCTTCCCCCTCTCTCCTCTTTCCCCTTCTTTTTGGGCTATAGTTGGGTTATAGCTTTCATATGAAAGATATAAATTGGTTTCATAGTAAGGTTGAAAGCACTTTTACTTCAAGTTTATTACAATCTAGCTTATAAATTTTCTACTGTTTTGAATGCATTTTTTAAAAATCCTACTACTAGTTCTAATAGGAAAGACCATATTATAAATTATGTTTACAATGGTTTACTTTTCCTACATTCTTTACTATATTTTTAATAATTTTGAATCATTTAGATTTTTACATATAAACATCATATCACCAAAATATATATTTTATCTCTGCAAATACAGAGGATGCCACCAAAATGTATACACATTTTCAGAAAGGAAAAAATTATAATAACATGTAATACTCAAGTCACGTTTGACTTCTGTAATTACCAGGGGTGCTCAACATGACTTACGTTCACCTTTGTTTCTTGGTATATACTGATTCTTACAATTTTAGCACACCTTTTTGCCTTTCTTAAGATGTGTATGCATTTTGTTGCCACCCTATGTATTGATTATACAGACTATGTCCTGCTATCCTATTGATTGTAATAGAAAGACACAATATGCAATCTGGACACCGCCCTTCCCTGTTGTATTCCTTCTGGTATTCATTGATCCTCATCTAAACATCTAAAATGATGTTTATTTATTATTTATTCTGTTATAATTTGATAAATGATCTTTACCGTATATTTCCATTTTGCACAGATATTTTCTTGTAAATGATTTTTAAATATTACCAAGCATTTTGACTGCAGTAGTGACATATATTTATGCATTTATTTTATTTTATAGATAAAATGATACATATATACAGAATTATGAATGCATAGATATATGTTGGTATTATTCCTGTTGTTGATTTACCTAAATAATAATTATGTTATTGTAATAAATCCTACCTTGTCATAACATATTATGTTCTTGATATACTGCTATAGTTTAGTATAGTACAGTACATTATAGCACAAGTATTGTATATCATAGACTACATCAGCATCATAATTGTATTTGATGTAGGACTGAGTTTTAACCATAACCTTTCATGTTGTAACATTTTTATTTCATAAAATAAATCAAGAAAATTTGTATTTTGTTCTATGCCCTAGAATGGATTATCATGAGAAATATTTATTATTTAAAGTTTAGACAGAATTAGCTATTTAAATATCTTTACCTAAGTCTTTTTTTTTATGGTAGATATTACTAATCCTTTTTTATGTTGATGGTTCTATTCATGTTTCTTCACTGATTTTATGTCAAGATTAGTACTTTGTAGAAAAAACACTTGATATTATTATGTTTTCTAACTTATGGAAATACAGCTCCAGATAATATCTTATTATATGTTTTCTAATGTGCTATAGAGTTCTGTCTCATATTTTCTCTGTGGATGACAGCTGCTTTCATTCTACATGAGCAGATATCAGTAGTTGTAACAGAGACCAGATGGCCCCAAAGCATAAGATATTTGTTCTCTGGCCCTTTACAAAAAAAACATTTCTAATCCTCGTGACAAAGGAATATTCTTCACTTGGAATTTTCAGGTAAAACATAATTGTTTCAGTCAGTAAACAATTATGTTTCCACTGCTCCTGTTTGGTTTCTTCTTGTATCTATTCGTATCATATTTAACTTTATTTTGTCAAAATTAAATATTTTATTCTTTGTTGCAACCATTTGTCCACCTTTTCATGTAATTACCTCAGAAACCAGGGTTTTCATTTGGACACATACTCCTTCTACACAGGCCAGCCAGTATACTACTTATAAATGTATTCAAAAAATGATATTGAATCTAACCATGGTTAAGATGCTGAGAAAACTATTGTAAAGCTCAAATTCACTATATCAGAATTTTTTTTTCAATTGGTGAAGAAGTTACTGTACTTGCAACCAACCTACTATGGGAGTGCACCATTACAGTCTCGATGCGATGCAACTTTTTGTAAATTCCAATTCTCCATTTCTTCAGCTTTATCTCGTGTTTCTTCCTTCTTCCAGGCATAAACTCTTCCGGTTTTTCTAGTGCAGAAAATTTTTCACACATTTAGACCACCATGTAGGATATTTCTTCTCCCTGAAAAGCCCCCTCTTCTCTATAACTTACAGTTTACATTTTATTAGAAACATTAATTCCTCAGAAAGTGTTTTTCTTTTCTTATCAAAAACCATATTTGCTTTCCCACTTTTATTTTATTATAGAATGCTATACATTTAGTAGGTAGCAGTTACCACAAAACTTACATAATTGTTACTTTCAATTATGTTCTCACCTCACTCTAGGTAGGCTCTGCAATGACACAGACTAAATTACTCATTTAACAGCTAATGCTTAACTTAGAATAATAAGCACCAAGCACAAGGTAGATACTAAAATAATATTTTGATTGAATGCTATTGACTTCTATGTAAAATATGCACAAATGCTTTACTTATAATAGAAAACAAAAATAGCCAGAAAGAGATGATTCTGGAAAGAAAGATAGCAGAGTAGGCAGCACAAAAAATATGTCTCCTTTCCCAGAAAAACAATTGCATTGTCAGAATTTTTCTAACATATTTATTTTAGAACTCTGAAGGCTATGGGAGGCTTGAAACTCCTAAGAGAAAGTTTGGATGGGGAAGTTGTGGTAAACTTTGTTATTTTCAGCTCTTAGAACAGTAGCAGCTACTCATCTGCTGTCACCCCTATCCCATGGCAGGCAGCGTGCATATGGTCCTGCAGCACCTGGCGCACAGTTTGCAGGAGCCAGAGGGCACCACCATCACCCTTTCCTACAAATGTGGTGTTGTGTTCTCTATTGCTGATTGCTGCATCTGATTACAGAGATGTAGACAAAGAGGTATGGAGCCCTTTATGTTACATCTCTCTCCATTTTTGCAAGCCTCTTCCTCTTCAGCTGAAGTGACTTTCAGGTGATGTAAAGAATTAGTACCCTCATTAAAAAAACACCCTTTGTTTTAATCTATTTCCCCCTTTAGAGAGCCAAACATTAAAGTGTAGAACCTTCAAAAACAATGACATATATGAGGAAAAATTAGAAAGTAACCTCACATACCCAGAAAAAAAGCAAAAGTGGAGGTTCAAAGAGATGAAAAGATTTTATATTGATATCTCAGGCTATCCTTGGCACTGAGATAGCAATGAAAATAAATAAGTGAATAAGCAAACAAGCCAATAAAAACAATAGCAAAACCAACATACTCTGAGGAAGGGAAAGAAACTGATTTCGAAAGTTATATTAGTATATTCAGATGCCCCATTTTCAACAAAAAAATCACAAGGCATACATGGAATCAAGAAAGTGTGGCCTAGTCATATGGGGGGAAAAAAAGCAACAACACTGTCCCAGAAAAAAAAATGCTAATAGTAGCTGATAGTAGAGATATTAGACAAAGACGTTAAAACAACTATCTTAAAGATGCACGACAACTATAGGACTATTTCCAGAGGGTCATGGAATAATTATAAGACCAAAATGAATACATCAATGAAGAGATAGAAATGAAATTAAAAAAGGCAAAGGAAATTTGGAGCAGAAAAAGTGCAATGACTAAGATGAAAACATCTCTGAGGTATTTACGGGAAGATTTGAGCCCACAGAAAAATCAGAAAAATCAATGAACTCAAAGATAGAACAATGTAAATTATTGAGACCTGAGGAATAAAATAAAAGAAAAATATGGAAGAAAGAACAGAGTCCAAGGGAAATGTTGGACAACATCAAGACAATTACATATGGATTTTGGGAGTCTCAAGAGGAGAAGGGAGAAGGAAAAGGTATACCTCAGGAATACAGGTATACCTCAGAAACAGTGAGGAGTTGGTTCCAGACCACTCCTTTAAAGCGTGTGTTAAAATAAAGTAACACAATTTTTTTTGTATTCCCAGTGAATGCAAACGTCATCTTTACACTACATTATACTCTGTTAAGTACACAATAGCATTATTTCTCAAAAACAATGTGCACAACTTAATTAAAAACACTTTTTTTTTTGCTAAAAATGCTAATGATGATGAGCCTTTAGCAAATAGTTCTCTGCTGGCTTCAAAATTTTATTCTGTAGCTTCCTCCCCTCTCTCAGCTTTCATAGCATTTAAGAGGGTTACGGCCTTTTTCTGGGTAAGGTCTTGGCTTAAGAGAGGTTTTGGCAGCCCAAAAAATATGTCTCCTTTCCCAGAAAAACAATTGCATTGTCAGAATTTTTCTAACGTATTTATTTTAGAACTCTGAAGGCTATGGGAGGCTTGAAACTCCTAAGAGAAAGTTTGGATGGGGAAGTTGTGGTAAACTCAGTTATTTTCAGCTCTTAGAACATTAGCAGCTACTCATTGCTATCACCCGTATCCCATGGCAGGCAGCATGCATATGGTCCTGCAGCACCTGGCGGACAGTTTGGAGGGTGTTCTTCTTTTGGTCTTCTACTCAGACCAGTAAAAGTTCATTGATAACAACAATGGGCTGTTTCATTTTCTTGTCATTCATGTATTCACTGGATGAAAACTTTTAATTTCTTTCAAGAACTCTTCCTTTGCAGCTACCACTTGTCTAACTGTTTGGAGCAAGAAGCTTATGCCTTCTTCATTAAGCATAATCATTTCTATCTTTTGATTTCAAGGGGTAGGAAAGTGCCTCTGTCTTTCACTTGAGTACTCTAGGAAATTATGGAGTTATCACTTGGCCAGTGATGGAAATATAGAATATTACTATGTTCCAGGGAATAGGGAAACTGAGGAGAGGAAGAGAGATGGGGGCAAGTGGTCGGCAGAACAGAAAAAACACATACAACATTCCCCAATTACGTTTTCTGTTTTATATTGCTGCCATTCACGGCACTCCAGAACAATTACAATTGTAACATCAAAGATCACTGATCATGAATCATCATTACATATAATGATGATGGAAAGATTTCAAATATTGTGAGAATTATCAAAATGTGAGACAGAGTGAGCACACGCTGTTGGAGAAAAATTGTGCTTATGCAAGTGGCTGTACAAAAGGTTGCTGCAATCCTTCAATTTGTTTAAAAAAAATACAGTATCTGTGAAATAAAATAAAGGAAAACACATCTAAGTAAGGTGTTTAATTATAATAATGCCTGAAAATTTTCCCAAGTTTTACTTAAAACGTGATTATAAACATCCAAAAAGTTCACTGAACTACAAATAAGATGAATGGGAAGAGAAACACACTGGGACACATTATAACCAAAATTTCAAAAGGCAAAAACAAAGAATCTTGAAAGCAACAAGAGACAAGTGACACATTACACCCCAGAGATGCTTAACGTGAGTCCCAAAGTGGGGCCTCATACAGCCAAAGTGCTAAAAGAAAAAATAGAAAGAAAACAGAAACAACTGTCAAGCAAGATTTCTCTTCAGCAAAATTGTTCTTCAAAAGGGAGGGAAAAATTAAAAATTAAAAATTCTCAGACCAGCAAAAACTGAGGGAGTTTGTGACTGCCAAACTTTTTGCGCAAGAAATTCTCGCTAGACATCCATCAGTGTTGGAGGGAAAAGACATTAGATTCTAACTTGAAGTCCTATGAAGAAATAATGAATCGTGATACCATTACTATTCTCAAATATGAGAAAATATTTTATTGCTTTGGTAGTTTATTTCCTACAATGAGACAAATCTCTCTGTTAATAAAAATAAAAAGAAAAATTATATTTTCTCATATTCTGTCCTTTCATTTAAATAAATATCCATTGGATACTTGCTAAGAAGAATATTTTCCAGCTCCATCCATGTAAACATGAAGGAGGAAACATCTCCATCCTTCTTTAGGGCTGCATAGTATTCCATGGTGTACATATACCACAGTTTATTGATCCATTCATGGGTCAGTGGGCACTTGGGCTTCTTCCATGACCTAGCAATTATGAATTGGGCTGCAATAAATATTCTGGTACAAATATCAGCACATGCTGTAGTGTGCTTTTTGGTCTTCTGGGTATATACCTAGTAAAGGAATAATAGGATCACATGGCAGTTCTATTTTTAGGTCTCTAAGTGTTCTCCAGATGTCTTTCCAAAAGGAACGTACTTGTCTGCAATCCCACCAACAGTGTAGAAGTGTCCCCCTTTCTCCACAACCACACCAGCATCTGTGATTTTGGGATTTTGTGATATGGGCTAATCTTACTGGTGTTAGATGATATCTTAAGGTAGTTTTAATTTGCATTCTCTGATGACGAAGGATGATGAGCATTTTTTCATGTATCTGTAGGCCATGTGCCTATCTTCTTCAGAGAAATTTCTCTTCAAGGCCCTTGCCCACCCAAAGATGGTATCACTCATTCTCTTCTTGCTAATACGTTTGAGTTTTCTGTGGATTCTGGTTATTAAACCTTTGTCAGAGACATATCCAGCAAATATCTTCTCCCATTCTGAGGGCTGTCTGCTTGCTTTACTTACTGTGTTCTTGGCTGTGCAGAAGCTTTTTAGTTTGATGAGGTCCCAGTAGTCTATTTTTGATGTTGCTTCAATTGCCGAGGGTGTCCTCCTCATTGCCGGTTTGCCCCGGCCCATTTCTTCAAGTGTTTTCCCTACACTTTTTTCTAGTATTTTTATAGTTTCATGTCTTAAGTTTAAATCTTTAATCCAGTGATAATCTATCTTAGTTAGTGGTGAAAGGTGTGGATCCAATTTCAGTCTTCTGCAGGTCACCAGCCAGTTTGCCCAGCACCATTTGTTAAATAGGGAATCTTTTCCTGTACTCAGCCCTACTATGAAACTAATGTATAGCTTTCATAGGAAAAGTATAACCCAATTATAGCCGAAGGATACAGAAGAAGGGGAGAGGGAGGGGAAAGGAGGGGGGAGGGTGGGTGGAGGGAGGGTGATTGGTGGGATCACGTCTATGGTTCATCTTTGAAGGGTACATGTGAATCTTTCTAAATGAAGAATATAAATGTCTTAACACAATAACTAAGAAAATGACATGAAGGCTATGTTAACAAGTTTGATGAAAATATTTTAAATTGTATATAAAAATAGCACACTTTACCCCATGACAGTATCAATGCACACAGCTATGATCTAATAAAAATAAATAAATAAATGAATAAATATCCAGTTAATAATTTTTCTCTTTCTGGAAACCTTGATTCACATGGTTACTTATATCTAAAGTCCAGAATAGGATTCAGCCATGTATATAACATCATCAGACAAGAAGACACGAGAAAATTAAAAGCACTTGTTCTCCTATAAGAGTGAATCATCAAACCACCTAATGTATAAAGCAATGTGGATAGTTCTGCAGAATTAGCATGCATAGAATTTCTTCATAATTACCTCTGAGAATTTTGGAGCAATAAATAGAACATAAGACTTATATCATTAAAATGTTTGTCTTTAATTAATAGAAACCTATATTTAAATCAGCAACATAATGAGAACGTTTACTGTCTCACAGAACTGGAAGTCCGAGCAAGTTTCTAAGCTCAGTGAACAGATATAGTAATGAGGTCATCAGACTCATTGGTTTAATCTGTCTCTAGATGCTTCTGTGCTCAGGATTGGCTTTATTCTAAAATATATTGCCCTCTGGGTTACAAGAGGACTGCCAGGAGCAATCAGTGTTACAGGCTTACTCCCATTCCTAAAGGTCCCGGGAAGAAGGAACTTTCCCAGAAGCTTTCAGCAGACTTTTCAAATCCTATAATTCTGAGTAAATCCCATGTCTGTTTTCTAATCAATCCCTGACAGTGGAAAGATAAATACTATGATTGATTTATACTAAACAGAACCTACTTAGGTTTGCCTAAGTTATCAAAGCTTCATAGAAAGGAGTAGATTTGAAAAAATAGCTTCATTTCTCATAGGAAAATGTAAGAGGGAGTATGAAAGACGGCTGTCTGAACAACTATCAAAATCCAATATGACAAGCTTTTTCGCTATCTAATAACTTATTCCACAATGATTTTTTTGTTTCATAATTTTATACATAGATTTTTTAAAAAGGTTTATATCCACATGAAATAAGTTTTGATTCCTCCTGAAAGAGAAAATCCAAGATAAATTACTGAATTAAGCCTGAAGTAAAAGATTTCTGGGTAGTATTCATTCTTCTCTGTTGCATCTAGGTGTGGTTCCTAATGATTCAGTGCTACTTTGCTAAATGATGAATTTCATTCCTTAAATTCAAACAAATGGTATGCAGAAAAAAGCATGATAATAACTATAAAACTTGCTATGTAAATGTGGACATTAAAATATTTTCAGTTGTCTGATTCACAGGTGCTGCTTTCAACTTGCTAGGCTTATCAGTATTTCTGGGAAGGCTCCATTTCTGTCTGTGTGGATTTAACATTTCTTGATTTGGGGGTGTCTCAAAGCATTCTTACTAACCCACATGCAAAGGGGGCAAAAGACATGAAGAGAAGTTTCTCAAAGGAAGAGAGACACATGGCCAATAAGCACATGAAGAAAAGGCCAATGTCATTAATCATCAGAGAAATGCAAATTAAAACATTCAACAATTTCTGATTGTGTACTTCAGTAAGAAGCCTGATTGAAAACAAATATGCTAGACAACCGTTTTTAAGAGAATTGTGTTGTCAAAGTAACCCTAATCTCAGTTAAAGCATATATACAAAACACTGTAAAGTAAAAACCAGTCCCCACAATGTTCACCTGTAGAAAGAATGCTGTTAAAGTGGTGCAACACTCAGAAGAGAAATTTTCTATAATGTGAATTCTAAGACGTCATGGAGTAAACAGACAATGCCGTAACAAAAGGCTGTCTGACTCACAGGCCAAGGAAACACTCTGCTACCAAAGCAGGAAGATTTATCCCTGTTTCATAAGTAAGGTAGGTATGCCATAGGCAACTGAAAATATTTTCATTGTCCACATTTGCATAAGGGAGGATTTATGGTTATTATCATGCCCAAGGCCCAGTTCGGCACTGCACGTCTGACTGTTTCACTAGGTTGAGGCCACGGGTTTCCTTGGAAATGTTAGGGCACAGACTGGGGCACAGAATGAGGCCCATGAGCAATTGTCAGTGCCTAACAGACCCATTGCCTCAGAGCAAGGAGCGCTATTCTGGCCATGCACTCCTAGAGCTTCCCGGGTCTCAGTCAGGGCAAGAGGCCCACACTCACATCCTGGGCAGTGAAGAAGACTGATAGAGTGGGGTGGAAGCCTTCCTCACCCTGCCACCCTGCCTATCCTACAGGAAGGAAGCACCTAGGCCCACATAGGAAGAGACAGAGGCCAATTCACACTGACCCAGGAGATGTGAGACATCCTTAGATGTCATTGATTGCAATATTGCTAGTATTTTAAACATTGTCTGATGGTAGATTTCCAAGATTTGTTGAAGGTGGGGTGGTATTTAAAGCCAGTCACAATCAGCTCTTAATAGATATTGGGTATATGTTCCAGTTTGAAGATGCAAATTAATTATATTTTTCATCATTTAAGATTGCCAGTCATCTGGCAAAAAGACACAGGACACAAATAGATTTTTTTGTATGATCTTTCATTTATTCAGCAGAACCTTCTGTCAACCATGTTTCTTGAAAGTGAAATAATGGACCATAGCACAGTTTGTATCAAAACTTTTGTAGTGACCCATGTAATTGTTTTTTTTTTATTACTACTTTTTGTTGTTGTCATAACTGCCATTGGGGTATTTTTCATAAATGCTTTGCCTAGGCCAATATCTAGAAGAGTATTACCTTTATTTTCCTCTAGAATCCTTATGGTTTTATTCCTTAAATCTAAGCATTTTATCCAACTTAACTTAATGTTGTGAATGATGAGAGGTATGGGACTTGTTTTTCTTCTGAATGTGACTGGATAATTTTCTCAGCACCATTTTTGAATAGGGCATATTTTCCCTAGTATGTGTTACTGTTGGCTTTGTCAAAGATCAGTTGATTGGTAAATGGTTTATATCTGAGTTCTCTGTTCAAATTAAAACCACAGTGAGATATCCCTTTACCCCTATCAGTATGGCTTTTAATAAAAAGTCCAAAAATAATAGTTGCTGGCATGGATGCAGAGAAAAAGATGCTTGTACATCGTTGATGGGACTGCCAATTAATACAGTGTCTGTGGAAAACAGTATGGAGATTCTCAATAAAAACAAATATAGACCTACCATTTGATCCAGCAATCTCATTATTGGGTATTTACCCAAAGGGGGGGGAAAGACTTTTCGTTAAAAAGACACCTGCACTTGAATGTTTATTGTAGCACAATACACAATTGCAAAAATGTGGAATCAACCCAAGTATCTATCAATTCATGAGATTAATAAAATGTGGTATATGTATATAAGAGAGCCCTACATAACAAAAGATGAAATAGTACCTTTTGCTACAATCTGAATGGAACTGGAGACCACTATCCTAAGTGAAGTATCTCAAGAATGGAAGAACAAAGGCCACATGTGCTCACTATTGGAACTAAGCTATGAACACACATGTTCTCTCAGAGAAGTAAAACTGAATGGAAATCTACCAGGGCAAAGGGCGGGGAGTGAGGGACAAAAAGGTACCTAAAGGGTATTTTGAACACTATTTGAGAAGTACACCTCAAGGTACACTAAAGGTGAGAGGTACACCTTTAGCCAATACTCAAGAATTACAAAAGTGATCTATATAACCTAAGACATTTGTTCCTTCTTAATATTTTGAAATAAAAAAATTGTTTGATGTTATGAATCTGGAAAGTTCTGACTTATTAACAATTGCTGTGTTCTTCTTGGAGATGTTAATTATCCTTTTTCCTCTTGATCTTGATACCAGATGATTATATCTATCTCCACTGTTCAGAAAATGGTTGCTTTAGATAGCTGTATCTTCACAATATTCAAATGGTTCCTTTGTTTTCAATCTCAGATTACTTCATAGGAGGTGTTTGGGAAGGGTTTGTGTATTAGCATAGGTTTTGTTCCACTCTTACTTTTACTTAAATTTCCAAACTTTTTTTGCTGATGTTCTTATAAGCATTTCTAAATTTTCCAGGCTCCTGGTGACTAAACTTTCAGTTATCTTTAATATAACTATTAGGTGAAGATGGCTTCTTTTAACAGTAACATTTATCTTTCTGAGATTTCCAGTTAGTCACATACAGAGCAAAATTTTCTCCACAGTTTAAGATATTATATAATGTCATAGAAAAGAGTCAGCTTAATTAAGTTGTCTGAATTTTCTCTACTATGACACTTCCTGATTCATTCATTGTCAGAAGTTGATGTAAATCTCAATATAAAATAGGTCACAGGTAAACAAAATAAATTCTAGAATATTAGCACATTCTGAAATTTCTGTGAAACAAATACTGAAAACTTCTGGTCTGGCATAAAGTTTACTCAAGTAATTTCACATTTTTGAAAGTTATGTTTGGCTTTCCATTTGAGATGCAATTATTTGATTTATCAGGATGCTGACTTAAGAAACCCTGACTCAAAAAGCTTAAACATGGCAGCTATATATAGACTGACACAAGAGAAATCTAGGAGAAAGGCAGACTTCCTGCTTTGTCAATTCAGGGTCCCATTGATATTACAAAGGCTCAAGTTGTACTGCCTCTCAGCTCTGCTGACCACACTACTGACATCAGGCTAAAATAGTTCCATATTTAGTTGTAGAATGGCTGTAAAAAATGATCAGAATTACTTTGCTTTATCCTTTACATCAGTGTGAGAACCAAAAATGTACCTGAAAATCATTGTTGAATACAGAGGAAGATATTTTCCAAAAGCAAATTTCTTCTTGATACTTCATGGACTGAATTTCGTTATATTTCTATTTCTGAAAAGAAAATAACTAATAAGTAGGAAGACTTGAGTTAACTAGTATCTCTGATGAAAGACATATAATTTGTATCTCTGATGAAAGACATATAACTTGTTTGTCATTTGTTTTCTAGAAGCCTGTGGAAAATCCATACAGCCTATGGGAAGATGATACCCAGTCAAAATTGGAGTTATTTTAAGTAAAAGAAAGTCATTCTATGTTTTAAGAAAATAACTGTAAGTCCTATAGGAATGCTAGGAAAATAAAGAATTCCTCAATTCAAAAAGAAGTTTAGGAAGGCTCAGGGCCTTGAAGATGTAGCAAATTGCTAAAAAGATAACATATTAGTACAATTATGGATGGAGCTAGGAATTAGAGAGACTTCTTGTGTAGTTTTTCATGATTATAAGAGTGCGAGAAAGTTCAACCAAATGCAGATGTATTTCCTATAGGGAGTTATCTTGTGTTTCGCCTTCATCATTTCATTACAACTTACGTTATAATTAAACATAGCTGTTAATGGTAAAAACATATATTTTTAAAATATTCTATTTTTATTAAATACAATATTGAAGTAGGTTTCTATAAGAATGTCAGTTTATAAATACAGATAAGATAAAATTCAATAAACATGAAAATTAATATACTGTTGATATAAGATTAAGGGCAAGGTACTTCACCAAAGAAATAGAAACCCAAACAACAAAAACAACAGACAGTGACTCATAATTATAGAAATGATGTTAATCAAATAAGAAAGCTGAGTCTGTTTTCTAGGTAAATTTTTTACCAGTTCATGGAAGTCAACTAAATCATTGACTTCCGCCAAATTGCGGGGCTAAAAATGAGATGCATGTAAATTGCAGACCTTCACTACAGCCTAAAATCTCAGAGAAATAGGAAAATACAAAAATACTTACCAGCAATAAGGGGCTACAAGAAATCCATTATTTTCTGCTGTGGCTATGGGTTAGTAAAAATACATTCTGAGTCTTTGCAATGACAGGTCTCTCTGTAATGTGAAGATCCAATTAACACTAACTGTGTTATGATAAGGCTCAAATATTGATAATTAAATTTAAATTTTAAAATATTTTCTCTGGTTAAAAATCTTTTGTATAGCCCAGTAGAAGCAAATTGAAACCTAGTTTAGATAAAAATATTTCCAGTTCAAGATCTCCAGGTTTTGGTAGAATAATGTGAAAAAAGTCCTCAACATGAAAGATGAAAACTATAAATAAAAAGAATTCAAACATGAGTAAAAGTCAGCACATGAAAAGGAAAAACTAATGTACCAATCCTCCCCATCAATAACACCAATCTTTTTTGAAGAATCAATCCAAATCATAGAGAATTTAAATAAAGTAACTTTTAACATTAAAGGTAAAATCCTGAGAATTGTGTACTATTTGCAGATTCAATATAATTCCTAAGATTGAAATATGCATGTTAATTCCTAAGATTGAAATATGCATGTTAATATTATAATCACAATAAATACAGTAAATATAAGTGTAATTTAGCTAACACCTCTTGGCTTTTCAAAGTCACCTGCTCACTTGCTCAAGCACACCCAAGGTAACTTAACCAAGTACCCAAGTCAAAACACACACACACACACACACACACACAGGGAAGGCCTTCCCTCTCTGTAAATTCTTGTCACCACTACCACTGCCACTGTCACAGCATGCTGGTCTCTGCCCAAATGCAAACACTTGTCACTGTTTTTATCCTCCTACTGAGGTCCTGAAGTCTCCTGCTGCCCAGCCCATCCCCTCCAAAGGGCCGATTCTAGGCAGAGTCCACAAGCCAGAGGTGCCCTGTCTCACCTTGCCCAGCTACAAAGAAGCTGTCTCTAGTCCACCATCCTGCTTTGCCCCCATTTAGGAAATTATTGAAGAGCTTAGTTCCACCAACAAAAATACTAGAGATAACATTAGTGGTGATATCTCCATTCAACGTTTGTATGTGACTTCAGCAGAACTATGATCCATCATGTCCCATTAATGTGGACTTTTGTGTACTGCCTTAATCAGGTGGTAGCTTGGTTTTGATTGAAACAGCTCTTTCTCCAAGTAATATCTGACTTATAAAAGTTTATCACAAACACTATCATTGGGGACTTGGAGACACATTTATTGGTTTTGTAAAGGTGCTTTTGTCTATATTCATGAGGAGGGAATACACATACACACACACACACACATCCCATATTTATTTTTATATGGTCATATGGCTAGGACAAATTCTAGCTTGATGGTTTCATATCAAGTTTATATCACTCTCTCATTTTCTGAGTAATAGTTGATATAGGGGCACTTAATATCTTAACTAGCAGTCCCCAGCCTTTCTGGGACCAGGAACTGGTTTCATGGAAGACAATTTTTTCATGGTGAGGAGGGGTATGGTTTCAATATCAGTGTGCAAGCAATTGATTTGTTAGGGTCTGTGTGCATTCAAACCCCTCTGTTAATGATAATTTATATTCGCAGTTGCTCCCCAGCTCTAGCAGTACTGCCTTACTTGCACTGCAGAACAATAGGTATTAGATTTTCCTAACCTGAATCCCTTGGATGTGAAGTTTACAGTAGGGTTTAGAAATCTATAAGAATCTAAAACCTTTGCTGATATGACAAGAGATGGAGCTTTGGCACTGTAGGAGTGCTGGGGAGTGGCTGTAAATATAGATGAAATTTTGTCTGCTTGCCTACCACTCACATCCTGCTGTGCATCCCACTTCCTAAGTCAGCAGACTGGTTAGTAAACCGGGGATGCAGATCTTAACAATCAACAGTGGATGCAGAAATTTGTTATATTGATTTCAAGTTAAATTGATCTTTCATCTAGAAGTGTCAAGTTCCCTAGATACCATGTAAGATAACTATTTTATTGCAATAAGTTTTCAGTGTCACATATATAAATATTGTATACAGTCATTATAGACACATTGGGAAAACACCTCCGGATAAAATTTAATTTCCACTTTTCAACTCCAATCACTAAGAATGAGACCCAGGTTCCGGTAGAGAACCCTTGATTTTGAACCAACATTGCCTAAACTAAGAATGCAGCTCCATTGTGTTTGGAGTTATCTGGAAGCTTGACAAATTTGAGGGACATCCAGAGAAAAAAAGGCTTCTGCCACAGTTCCAGGCTATCTTGGAATGGTTCTGTTTCTTGTCCTGCATAGTATAGCATAGTCAGCAGTATATTTAGCTCTCTATACCAACTATAACTCTGCCAAGCCTTAATATGAAAGTAAAAGTGATTTCTAGGATTTGGGGCAAGTTACAATCACAACAAGATCGATTTTGAAACCAAATGATTGTCAGAAATTAAAACCCGAAGATACTAAAGATATAATTAGGAGCTTTTATACAATGTTTCTGAAAGTATAACTTGGCCTATAATGAAAACAAACGAGATATTTAAAAAATCTGAAAATTATAAAAGTCATATGTGACAAATCCATGGCCAGTCAACATCATGATGAATGGAGAAAAGCTGAAAACATTCCTCCTAAGAACTAGAACAAGATGAAGTTTCCCACTTTATTCACTTCTGTTCAACATAGCCCCGGAATTCCTAGACAGAGCAATCAGATAAGAGAAAGAAATAAGTGATATTCATTTAGAGAAGGAGGAGGCCAAATTATCCCCTTTTGCTGACAACAAGTCCTTTTTTCCCCTAAATTTTAGGAGTCTTTTTGAGTTTTTGGAGTTTTCTAGATATAACAACATATTGTCTATTAAAAGTAGAGTATAAATGACAATATGTTTTTGTATGTCGAGAGCTCCAAAGACTCAAAGAGACTCCTGAAATTAATAAATAAATTCAACATGGTGTCAGTAGCATTTCTATCTACCAATACAAATCAAGTTGAAAGTCAAATTAAAGACTCACTAGTATTCACAACAGCTAAAAAGAAAATAAAATACCTAGAAATACACTTAATCAAGGATGGGAAAGATCTCCACAAAGAGAACTATGAAACATGGAGGAAAAAAATGAGAGGACCCAGACAAACGTGAAAATTTATCATGCTCATGGATCAGTAAAATCAACATTGACAAAATCTCTGTGCTACCCAAAGTGACTTACTGATTTAATGCATTCCCCAAGAAAATATCAATGTCATATTTCAGATTTAGCAAAGTTAATTTTCCACTTCTTTAGAACCAGAAAAGAGCCAAATCATCCAAACAATCTTAAGCAAAAGGAACAATGCTAGAGGCATCAGATTACAAGACTTAAACTATAATACTACAAGAACATAATAATCAGACCACCAGAGTATTTGAACCAAAATAGAGACATAGACAAATGGAACAGAATAGAAAATCCAAATATAAAGCGATCTACCCAAGAACTGAGGATCTACAAATAGGATAAAATAATATAGGCACGCAATAACTGAAGGAAAAATTTTGTGATGTATATAATCTCAAAGATTCAAAGATTATATTTCTAATTACAAATCAAAACCCCATGTTTTGAAGACAGGTAGTGAAGGTAGATACGCAGATATGTGTAGAGGGATAGGAAGGTAGGTAGATATGAAGAAAAAAATAATGAGATGGAAGGAAGGAGAAAGAGGAACAGAGAGAAGTGGAGAGTGAGAAGGAAGAGAAGAAAAGAAGAAAAAAGAGGACAAGGAAGAATGTAGGGAGGGAGAAAGGAAAATGAAATGCATTATAGATCATCTCTTGATGAAGGGTCCTAATTATGAATATCTACAGTCTACACTATGTCATCTCATATTCATTTAAAGGAATACTTTCTCATTAAAATTGTAGCATGTGAATTGCAAAAAAAAATGCAAAGATTTTAGGGAGGTAAATTTAATTTAAACCTTAATATTTACTGCAATGGACACAGACAATGTGTAAAGGGATAGACAGGAAGGCAGATATGGAGAGAAAAAAAGACAGAGAGGGAAGGAAGGGAAGAGAAGAGGAAGGGAGAGGGGGAAATGGGGATAGAGGAACAGAGAGAACAATTCCCCACCACAGGCAATCTTAATTTCCGTGGCTAGAATGTTTGGCTTAGATTTGTTGAATGTCCCACATAATGCTTAAATTATAATCATTTACACTTCCCACTTCTTATTTGCCTATTCAGTATTTATTTTACTGTCATGGAAAGTCCTAAGACTCTGAATTCTAAATAGAACATTTGGAAATCATATAATTTTGTGTTTGAAGGAAGAGTATGCAAAAACTGACTCCTACATTGAGTGAACAGACTCACTTGTAAATTTCCTAATGAGGTAAAGTAATGGTAAAGACATTGCACTTGTTACACATTTAAACTGGTGAATTTTGTGACAAACAGGGAAAACTTCCTCTGAAGCAAATAGAAATCAATCAGGGAAGTATGTTTGCCAAGAAAACATGCTCTTTCATATACTGTAAATTCCATCTCTGAAAATATGTGTCCGACAACTCAATTTTCTCATAATTAACGGGGAGGCTCAGAGGCCAGTTTCATAGCTTGTTGTTGTTGTTGTTCATTCATTCATTCATGAAAATTGAGTGGGATAATTTATGCAAAGCCTTAGAAGAGTGCAGGTCATATAACATGCATTCAATAAATGGAGGCTATTACATTAAAACTGGTACAAAGCTGTCGATGCTGTGGAGCTTACGAGTTTATATTATTGACACATTCTATAGCAGAGATTTTGAACTCTGAGTATATTTCAGAAGAAATTCTGTTATTTTCTCAAGTGTTCTCAACTGGAAACAGGTGTCCTCAAGTGATCCTTTTCCTGGCAAGGGGAGAGAAACAGTCGCCAAGGTAACTAAATCCCAAACCATATCAGAGTTTAGAAATAGAAATCTGTACTTTAAATTCCACTAAGAAGCAAAGGGTCACTTTGCAGCTCAGAAGCAATATGCTGTGTGTAGTCAACCCCCTATTCATCCAGTCTTCAAGGTTAATAACCAATTATTATTTATTTCATATCAAAAAACAGCACTATTCAATTTAAGTAAAATTCAAGTTCCTCTGAATTGGTCTATTTATATCGAAAACCTTGGTGTTTTAAATGAACTATCCAGCTCATTGAATTTTGTTTTTATCATTAATGAATAACTTTAAATTGACAATTTTCAGATAGAATGTTCTGCAATAATATCTGATAATATTTAGTGACTCCATCTTAGAGATACTACGTTAGAAAATGATACTATGTTAGAAAAATGTTTGCATTATTCAGAAAATAATTTTCAGTTGGATGAAACAGTATTTTTTCGTTTTCTTATCTTAATTTTTGATAATATATTAGAGTGAGGTGAATGCAGAATCTTGCCTATTAAGAACATAAAAATAGGGTGAGCACGGTGGCTCACTTCTATAATCCTAACACTTGGGGAGGCTACAACAGTGAGATTGCTTGAGCCAAGGTGCTGGAAACCAACCTTATTTATCTCAATAAATAAATAAATAAGAAAAAAAGAAATCAACGTGTGGTAGTGTTCAACAGTATCCCCAGCTACTAGGGAGACTGAAGCAGGAAGATCAGTTTAGATTGTGAATTCGAGGCCGCAGTGAGCTATGATCATGCCATTGCATTACCACGAGGCGACAGACTGAGGCCTTGTATGTATAATATCTTTTTGTAAATCTAGTAATTGTCCTATTTTCCCCTTCTTAAACCACTAATCTGTTTTGCATTTCTATATATATTTGTCATTTCAAGAATGCTATACAATTATAAATATATCCACCATGTACAGTTTGAGATTGGCTTTTATCTCTTAACATAATTTTCCTGAGATCCATCCAAGTTGTATATATCAACAGTGTCTTTTTGTTGATGAGTAATATTCTATTCTGTAGATGTACAAAAGTTTGAGTAACCACCCATCACTTTAACAACATCATTTTTATTTGTCTCCAGTTTTTGACTACTACCATAAATGTGGTTGGACATGTGAGTACACTTTTTTGTGTGAATCCAAGTCTCCATTTCTATGGAATGAATGCTCAAGTGTGCAGGTACCAGGATACATGCTTCTTTGACTTGCTAAAAAGCTGTTATACACTCTGCCAAAGTGGCTACACTAGTTTACATTTTCATGTTCTCCCCACCATCTCCAGCATTTAATTATATTACTGTTTTCTGCTTTAGATATCTGATATTCGTGTAGTATTATCTCATTGTGGTTTAAATTTGCTTCTTCTCCATAGGTAATGAGCATCTTTTTCACATGGTTAACATCTGTATACTCTCCTCAGTGAAATGTTGGCTTGTAACTTTCCTTAGCTTCTAATTAGATTGTGTTTTTCTCTTAGTTTTGAACATTTGTCAAATAGCCTAAGTACAGGTCCTTGGTGGGGTATGTAGTTTTTGAATATTTTCTCTCAGTGGACAGCATGTATTTTCAACCTCCTCATAGGGTATTTTCAGAGCAAACATTTTGGCTCTTCATGGCACTCTCCATGGGGTGAGAGGTCCTGTGGGACTGCAAACTAAAACAGCCCTTTTGGAAAGAAGTATGGAGAATCTTCAAAGAGACAAAAGTCGACCTTCCACTTGATCCCACAGTTCCATTACTAGGTATTTATCCAGAAGGAAAAAGAAATTTGCACTAGAATGTTTATCACAGTTCAAGTCACAATTGCCAAGATATGAAAACAACCCACGTGCACATCAACTCACAAATAGGTAAATAAATTATGGTCTATGTAGATGCCACGATTACTATTCAACCATAAAGAAAGGTGAAGATTTCAGATCTTTTGAATTTACTTGGATAGATTTGGAGAAGTAAAGTATCACAAGAAATGGAAAAGCAAATATCCAATGTACTCAATACTAATATGAAACTAGTAAATGAACTACTACAAGAAAAAAGGTGAGTTTTTTTTTTTTGTGTGTGTGTGTCTTAATTTTGAAGAGCAAGTTTATTCAATCTTCCATTATTTTCTTTTGAATCATGCTTTTGCTATCAAGTCTGAGGGTTTTTTAGCTTCCACTGGACTATAAAGTAGAGATTTTTCTGGAAAAATGACAAGATTTCAGTTGAAACCTCATAAGAAAGTCATTTTAGGGGTAAGGAGAACCTGGAATCATGAAAACCATATAAAATCTGGGCCAATGCAATTCATAATTACATAAAATGATACAACTCTACTCTAAGCATTTGTGAGAAATAAAATGAGCCCTCCAAATCCATTATACATTATGTTCACAATTCATTAAATTATTACTGGCTATACCCCCAAATAGTAACATATGACTTTATTAAAATAAAAAAAAGGGCACATAGTGCCACAGGAGACACTGATATTGAAGTAACTAGCCTTGAATGTAAAAATAACTATCATTGATTAATACATTCAAGAAAATAAAGGGGCATTTTATCAAACTGCTAGAGTCTAGATAAAAAAATAGAAATGAGCATAAGCTTGTAGAAAGTCGCTAAACAGCATTAATCATTTGAAAAATACAAATTACCATCACAATATATTTGCTAAGGTTAATTTTTAAATCACCAATTTAGGGGTTGATGAGCACGTGAAGAAAGTGTAATATTAATACATTCCTGGTGAAAGTATAACTTGGTTCACTCACCTTGGAAAACCATTTTGTGGTAACCACTAAAGCTGAACATGCCGATATACTATGATACAGTAATTTTTGCTAATAAGCATATATCAAGCAGAAATGCATGTCTATGTTCAATAAAACCATGTGTAAGAAGATTCACAGCAGCATTAATCAAAATAGGCAAAACCTTGATGATAACATAACATTTTCCTCTGGTGCAACAAATGCCTAATTTCCACATAGCTACATAATAAAATAATGACTGAGAGTGAACTACAGCTCAAAAACTAGAACTCATCTGCAGTGTTAGGACAGTGTCACTTTTCAGAGCTAGTGATTGCATAAGGAGATGAGGAGCACTTCTGGAGTTTGGGTCATGTTCATTTTCTTTGTTGAATGCTATTCTTAAGTTTTCAATATGGGAAAATTCATCGACATGCACACTGACAATTCACGCATCTCCAATAATTTTATTCAAACCAAAAATATATGGACCTTTTCTTCTGATGTGCATTTGCCAATGTATCGTGCTGTCTCTGGTTGCTCTACGTGTTATTAAATGACTACCCAATTGTTCTTTAGCAGCGATTTTCAGATTCAAAGACACAGATGGTTTTACTTTCACGACCCTGGAGAATTTCTCTCATTTACTTTCTCTTTCTGCCTCACGATAACTGTCACATTGTGTCATCTAAGTGTCATGATCCGGCTCCCATTAAAATTCTTTCTCTCCAGAATTTAATAATATCCCCCCCCAAGCCCCTGCAATTATTGACAGTATGTGGCTTCTGTCCTGAGCTCTACTGCTTGCTGAACTGCCTTCACCATCGTGTGTTTAATTGTTAAGATATTTCTAATGAGATCTCTGTGCCAGGATGAGAGAGGACTACTATTCAATACAGGCATAGCTAGTTCCTTCCCAGGGTAGAGAGGAGAGATTTTTCCTGAATAATGAATTATGGAGCCCTTTCTTGTCAAGACAAAATTCTGGAAATTGTCAAGACAAATTCTGATCATCCTATCCAGTGGTTCTCAACCTTCAGAAGCTACCTAATGCCACGACCCTTTAATACAGTTCTTCATGTTGCGGTCACCCCCAACCATAAAATTATTTTTGTTACTACTTCATAACTGTAATTTTGCTACTGTTATGAATTGCAATGTAAATATCTGATAAGCAGGATGTATTTTCATTGTTACAAAGGGGTCATGACCCACAGGTTGAAAACTGCTGAATTCTTACCGGTTTCTACAACACAAAAAATTGTATAGACCTCATTCTCTTTCCAGTTTTTCATACCACATGACTCCAGGAGCAGACACTTAAATGCCACTAACTATATAACAGGCATGGTGATAAGTAGTGTACAGATATACAATCTAATCATCACAATAAGTCTATAAATTAGTGGTGTTATTAGCTTCTTTTAAAAGGAGAAGACTGAGGCCAAATAAGCTTAGGTCAACTTGCTAAATGTTTTTAACTTGTCCATTTTATTTCATGCTGGAATTGCAGGAACCAGCTTTGCTCACTTATAATAACATTCAACTGAGAGTTCTTTTGAATCTTCCTCTTGATTTATTCAAGAATACCAAGGATGAGGTAATAAGGGAGGGTCAACCAGATTCACAGCAATTACAGATAAGATATCAAAAAAGTAATTTACATGGGCAAAGGCCTCCCTAATCTATAAAAGGCATTGGAGGTGGCTGTACATGAAAAACATGTCCACATTTTACCAGATTGTGTTTGTACTTCATCATGACCTTCAGGGACCACTATCACACTGTTGTTCCCGGTATATCTGGAAGTTCTCGTAAACTTTCCACAAAACTTTGAACATAACTTTTGTTCTATAAGGTTGTCTACAGAGTTCAGCTGGCCACCCATGCTGCGTATGTTGCTGCATAAAATAATAATAACAATACAAATAAATAGAAATAGCAGCGTCAATAATACAATAGCAGTAGCAAGAAGAGAAGGATGGGGAGGAAAGAGAAATGCTTCTTGTCTATTGAGCACCCTGTGAAGCTCTTTATGTGTGTTACGATCACCCTTTGAGAGAAGAACTGCACACTTTAGACTTTCAATGGATTGAGAAGTGAAGAAAAATTTAGTGATTTTTCTCAGAGCCCTACTTGTAGTCGGTCTCAGACTTGGCATTTGAACTGATGCTTATTTAACATTATAATCTGTTTACTTAGAACATGTTGTCATACATACTCAATCATTTCCCAATTTAGAGTTCCTTATCAGAGAGTTTTAGTGCCAGTATTCACAGAGTTTTGGTCATAATAACTTTCTTTATTGCTTATAAATGACTACTGCTCCAACAATGTGTTTTCTTCTGATATTGCCTTTTAAGATTTTTCTGTAAGGTCTATAAAACTATTGAAGACCTGCAGCTTATAGCAGAGCCAGCTAAGAGCTCCTGTTATCACTCTCTCCTTATCATACTCTTTGAATCCCTGATTTAACTTAATTACCTGAAAACTAGAAAACAAAATAGAATTAGTCGTGAGAAAGGTTTATTGGGCGACATGTCTCTGCAGGATAAATAGAAAGGGAAGCATGAGTAGGGAGATTCAAATCTGGCATCTGGGAAATGAGAGAGGAAAAGAAGGAAGAGCTTCAGATGTTGTTCATCTGTGAGAAAAACTTACCAGAATGACAGATCAAAAGCTGCCTTGGAGAGAATTGGCAGGATGGGTAGGTAGGAATAGCCTAGTGCTAGGACCTTCTCAGTGCTAATAAGCTTGAAACACCATGGGAAGAACATGGCCTCAGCTTTAACACTTTGGTGGGTTTAAAATATATATGGCAGCTGGAGGTCATTAACTCCCTACATTTCTTTCTGGAAGAAAATCTGAATGACAGAAACTCAAGGCCAGTGCAACCAACCAGGTATCTATGAATCTATGTATGTTTGCATCATTAAGACTGAACTGTTGGAGTATGAGCTGAAATGATGTGTGCAATGCTTGTCCTTCTCCTTTAATGCCTGCCAACATCTCTAGTTTGTGCCATGTTCACAAGTAGCACGTCCTCTTGAATAATGCCAGTGAGAGAGAAGAAGGATGGAAAGATCCAGGGTGACTAGATAATGTCAGGAAAAATCTCAACACCATTATAGTTAGAGGAAAAAAAGAAATGTCTATACTCACTTAAAAAAAAGGTTCTTATAGAGTTCTTTACACACAGCTAGATTTCAACCTTAACTTATACAGTTATATTTAGAGAGGACTATACAAATCTTGCTGTGACAGCAATACTTAGAGTAGGTTTAAAAAGGGAGGGTTTAGGGTGGCACCTGTGGCTCAAAGAGTAGGGTGCTGGCCCCATACAC
>NW_003852428.1:132046-135072 GCF_000181295.1 Otolemur garnettii | reverse complement strand
AGCGATGACATGACATTCTGTCATGTTGTATCTACATCCAGAAGTGACTACTTTGTCCTGCATCCTCAACTACTTCCCTGTCAGGAATGCAGAGAAAATTATAGGTAAAACTTTCGCTTCCGTGTTTTCTCCTCTTTCTTTTTATATTTCACATGATCCATTATAAAATTTCCAAAATGTTCAGATTTATTTACATGCAAAATTATGAAAGCTTTTGATTTACATTAAATTTGCATTTTAAGTTAGAAAAATAGCATTCACATTTTGTTTTTAAACTTTCTGATTTTATACAGCCAAGTTGTGTCACAGGAAACCTTGTCATGGTTTCTGTTTATATTTATAGATTTGACATTTTTTTAAATAGTGAAAAAAGCAATTGTATATCTGTATTCAGGATTTAATCTCCCTCAATTTTATCATTTTTTTAGTTTTTAATGTTCTTGTAATTTTTACTCCAGGTGCAAATAAATAGATATGGATATAGTCATATGCCTTTGGGTGATAGATCTAGGGATCTCCCCACTGCTCACATTTCTAGTAATTGAGCCATTCAGACAAGGAGGCTACATTATCACAAATTGTCTAGAATGATATTAATTTATTCACCTGGCTGCAAAAAGTTTAACATAAAGTAGTCACTTTTCTCCTTAAATTGCATTTCGAACAGGACAAGTCCAGAGGGCCTTTGTCTACTGCTTTTCCCCACACTTTACATTTTTAATTCTTTTAAAAATTATTTCAAAATGACACAAAAGTACACATGTTTTTGGTTACATATACCAATTGTTACACATGAATCAGCATTATCAGTGTTCCATTCCAATAATCCAACTCAGGTGGGTAGTTTTCCTGCAATTCTTCCTCCTCACTCCCCCTGCTTGATTTTCACTCAGTTTTACTTCCGTCTGTACACACGTGTGCCCATCTGTTAGTTCCAATACAACAGCAAGTACACATGGTGTTGGTCTGTCCATTCTTTAAACACTTTACCAAGGTTAATGGTCTTCAGTTCTACCAAACTGTTACAAAAGCCTTTAATCTGTCCTTCATGGTTGCCTAGTACTCCTTAGCATACTTGTGCTGCATTTGTTAATACACTCGTGAGTTGGTGCACTTGGGTTGATTCTACAACTTTACAATTGTGAATTATGCTGCAGTAAATACCTAGGAGCAGGTGTCCTTTTGATAAGATGAATCTGTTTCCTTTGGGCAGGTATTTAGTAGTGGACTGCTAGATCAAATGGCAGTTCTACTTTCAGTTCTTTGAGGAAACTCCATTTCATTTTCCATGGAAATTATACCAATTTAAAATTCTGACAATATCTAAGCACTCTTATTTCTCTGCATCAATACTAGCATCTTTTACTTTTGGACTTTTTAATAAAAGCCATTCTAACAGATGTAAGATGATAGCTCAGTGTGGATTTAATTTACATTTCCATGATGATTAGTGATGAGCATTTATTCATATGTTTATTGCCCACCTGTCGGTCTTCTATTCAAATGCTTTTTTGTTTATGCCTTCTGCCCATTTTTTAATGAGGTTGCTATTTTTTTCTTACTTCTTTGAGTTATTTGTGGATTTTTTGTATTAGCCCTTTATCAGGTGTATAGCATGCAAATATTTTCTTCCATTCTGTAGGTTGTCTATTTGTTCTATTGATTATTTCCTTGGCCGTGAAGAAACTTTTTAGTTTAATCAAACCCAATTAATTTACTTTGTTGTTGTTGTGAGTGCTCTTGGGGTCTTCTTTGTAAATTCTTTGCTTAGGTAGATATCTATAATAGTTTTTCCAACATTTTTTCCTAGAATTTTTATGATTTCTTCCATTATATTTAAGTCCTTTATCCATCTGAAATTAATTTTGTGAGTGGTAAGAGATATGGAACATGTTCATTCTTCTGCATGTGGCTATCCAATTTTTCCAGCACCACTTATTGAACAGGGCTTCTTTTCCCCAGTGTATGTTGCAGTCTGCTTTGTCAAAAATCAGCTGTCTGTGGGTAGTTTTATATCTGAGTTCTCTATTTTGTTCCATTGTTCTGCATCTCTATTTTTTTTTTAAACAATCCCATGCTGGTTTGGTTATTATAGCCTTGTAGTATAGTTTGAAGTCTAATAATGCTATTGTTCTTTCCTCTTAAAAAGGTTTTGGCTATTTGGAGTCTTTTCCAGTTCCAAATGAAGCAGAAAACTATTTTTTCCTAGCTCCATGAAATGTGATATTTATATTTTGATGGGAATTTCATTAAATCTGTAAATTACTTTGGGTAGTATGGAGATTTTAGTAATGTTGATTTATACCTATCCTTGAGCATCATATATGTTTCTAATTGTTTGTGTCATGTGTGATTTCTTTCCTTAGTGTTTCATAGCTCTCTTTGTAAAGATCTTTTGTCCCCTTGGTTAAGTATACTCTCAAAGAGAGTATAACCATACTCTCTTTGTAAAGATCTTTTGTCCCCTTGGTTAAGCATTTAATTTTTTTGTAGCTACTACGAATGAATTTTAGTCTTTGATGCTCACCTTGAATGTTAATGGCATATAGGGATCCTACAAATTTGTGTCCATTGATGTTATATACTGAGACTTTGCTGCATTTACTTATCAATTCCAGAAGTTTCTTGTGGGAGTCTTTGGGGTTTTATAAATATAAGATTATGTCTTAAGCAAAAAGTGATAGTTCGATTTCCTCACTCTAAATTTTCAAACCTTTAACTTCTTCCTCTTTCCTGATTTCTCTAGGTAGGGCTTCCAGCACTATGTTGAATAGAAGGGGTGACAATCAGCATCTTGTCATCTTCTAATCCTTAACAGGAATGCTTTCGACATCCCCCCATTTAGAAATAACTAAAGTCAGAGTAGAACTAAATGAAAAGAAAAAAAAAAATAATACAAGTAAACAAAGAACCAAAAAGTTGGTTTTTGAAAACATAAACAGAGGGAGGCGCCTGTGGCTCAGTGAGTAGGGTGCCGGCACCATATACCGAGGGTGGCGGGTTCAAACCCAACCCCGGCCAAACTG
>NW_003852428.1:124261-131876 GCF_000181295.1 Otolemur garnettii | reverse complement strand
AAAGAAAAGAAAACATAAACAGAAATGATGACTCTCTTGATATATTAATTATGAATAGAAAACAGAAGACTTAAATAAACTTAATCAGAAATGAAGAAGGATATATTACAACTGATACTACAAAAATAGAAAATATCATCTGTAAATACTATGAATAACTCTATGCCCATAAACTCTAAAACATACAGTAAATTGACAAATTTCTGCAAGGACACCCACCTCCCAAGATTCAATTATGGTGAAATAGAACTGAATACATCAATAAGAAGTAACAAGATTGAAGCAGTAACAAAAATTCTTTCAACAACAACAACAACAAATCTCTGAACCAGATGCATTCACTCCAAATTTTATCAGACTGCCAAAAAAGAACTGGTATTCATAATGTAGAAATTATTCCATAACATGGGCATCCCTACCCACCATGGTCTCATTCTATAAAGCCAATATCACCTAGATTCCAAAGCCAGGAAAGAAGTAAACAAAAAGAAGACTACAAACAAATATCACTTATGAATATGGATGCAAAAAAATTAGTACTTTTTATTCCCTCTTTGCCCATCTAGCAGCTGAGAAAAGGTGAACAATATTTTGTGCCTGCATTGATTAGCTCACTGTCAGTGAAATAAAAATTTAAGTTATGCCCAAGAGTGCAAGACAATTTAAAAAATAGGATTTCAGAGAACTTTCATCAGACTTATACCTGTGCAATTATATTCTCCAAGTCATTTAATTATGAAAGACAGACTACGAAAATAAAAAATACAAAACAAAGAGGTTACATTCCAAACTTATCCTGCTGAATATTCAATAATAATATTAACATATTTCTTTAAATAAAGATAAAAGAGAATAACCAACATTATAAACTTACCTGTTTTTCTATTTTAACAATTACATTTTCATTTGTGAGGATTTTATTCACAGCTAATTGAACAGATAAAAATAAAATGCATTTGGGCTAATAAAACATACTCGCAAGAAGCAGTGATTGTTTCCTATACTATAGAAGAGAATAAATGTTTACAGGGGAATTCAACTTTGCAATGTTCAAAGAGTGTTGGGAAACTTTATGTTAGTTCTTATTCAGAAACCAAGTACTGAGGATTTATTATGTTGATAAATAAGTTTAATACATAACAAGTTTAATATTTTAAAATATTTTAATCTACCTACTTGCCTTAGATTATAAAAAATGGATTGAAGAAATTACTGTAATGGTTTTACATTATAAGGAATTCTTTGTCATTAAACATTTCTTTTTAAAAATTTAAATGGAACATTTAGAAACATTTTCATTGTTATATATATTTTATGTTCTCGAGTTACAATTTCTGTTATAAATCTTACTTGTGCTTGTGGGCATCGTGTATAATGAACATATTATGGTTTCTCCTTGAGTTTAAAAATAATGTGATTAACTCTGTAAAAACATATGGACTATTACCCATTGAAACAAGGCATAAACATTATATCTGATATATTTTTCATAAATAACTTAAGTATTAAAATATATCACAAAATAATATATAATCTTTCATATGTTTCACTTTACAGATTCCACATTTTAATACTTCTTTCATCTCCTTCATTCCTTCAAAGATTTACTTATAGTGATTCATCATGTTTATAGTGTTTATAATGTCTATTCATTATATCATTACTTTAATTATTATTTTTATCATTTTGAATGATATAATGTAACCCAGGTTACTAAAATACATTATTATCTCTGAATTGTAAAAGTAATTTTATTTGAAAAATTGCACAAATTATAATTAAGAAGAGATGAAATTTCAATTAATAGTTAGCTTATCTGTGGGACTATCTGTAAACTAACATCAATGACAGAAAAAGAATCATTTCTTTTTTTTTTTTTGATACAGAGTCTTACTATGTCACCCTTGGTAGAGTGCTGTAATGTCACAACTCACAGCAACCTCAAATTCTTGGGCTTAAGTGAGTCTCTTGCCTCAGCCTCCGGAGTAGTGGGACTACAGGCACCCACCACAGTGCCCAGCTATTTTTTTTTTTTTTTTTTTTTTTTTTTTTTTTTTTTGTGGTTGTAGTTGTATTGTTGTTTGGCAGGCCTGGGCTGGATTTGACCCTGCCAGCTTGTGTGTATGTCACTGGTGCCCTAGCTGCTAAACTATAGGTGCTGAGCCAGAATTACTTCTTTATGAAAAGAATATTTAAGTAAAATTTTATTATCAGTTGGTTAGGTGCTTAAATTTAAGTAGAAGGATGTATTTAATCTATAAACAATGAAATAGCTAAAAGTCAGTAATGACTCAGACTTTTTTGGAAAATGCTATTGTATTTTGGAAAATACAATAACTAAATGAGAACTGATTTTCACATTCCTTTTTTTTTTTTTTCTGAAAGACTGAAGGAAAGATGTTTCAGAAAAATAAATTAAATGTTATAATTTAAAGGGATCAAAAAGGAAGCTATAAAATCCAGAATAACACTATCACACACACACAAATAAACAAAAGAAAAACCAAAGATTAAACTTGGGAAATCTGTTTGGTAAGTACCCAGTCAAAATTAGAGAAAAAAAGAGATTGAAAGAATATTTGACATACATATATTTTAATAACTGTTTTGTGAAGATACACTGTGTTCCATGGATTAGTCTACACAGTATCTTTCCCTCACATCTCACATCTTCCAATAGATAATATCAAATACACAATAATTCATCCATTAAACAGAGGTAAAATGCCCATAAGAACAGAGAATTAAGAAAGATAATGTGATAAGAGACCCAAGGGGTACTCCATATGAATAATTTTTTTTTTCTTTAAGGAAATGACTTTTAGTCTTAATGGTAGGCAGAACACTGTTCCCATCAAAGATTACCCATGTCTGAATTGAAATTGGACAGTACCTGTGTGTATGTCACCTTAAAATGGCAAAAGGAATTTAAGGTTTTGGAGTGAATTAAGGTTCTAATAAACTATTGTTAAACCAGAGAGATTATACTGAATTAAGCAGGCCCAATGTAATCACATCTTGTCCTTAGCAGTGGGGGTGGGGGTGGGGGTTGCAAAGAGAGGAGAGTCAGAAGTAAACCTGCACCTTGGAAAAGTGGTTTGAGAAATGTGATGTTGCTGGTTTTGAAGATAGAAGAGTTAAGCCAGGAGGCAAAACACATAGGAAACTTCTAGAAAGGGCAAGAAAATAAATTCTCCCCAGAGCTTCCAGAAACGAGCACCACCTTACTGACAACTTGATTTTAGACTAATGAGTCCCATATTAAACTTCTGACCTCCAAAATTTTATGTTAAACATTTGTGGTGTTTTTAATTATTGTTTGTTGTAAATTGTTATGGCAACAAGCAAAAAACCAAAATGCAATGGATTGGCAAGTAAGTTTAAAGAGGAGATAATCGCTGAGAAGACCAAATAGGAGATTCCAGGTAGAGGAATTAAGATACAAGAGACCTTAACATGGAAAATACTTGGTCTAGATCAAAAAAATAGTGATTAAGTTTTCTATAAATACAGCCATACAATACAAAATATTTTTATCTTAACTATTTTAAAATAAAAAATAACTTTTTAATTGCCAATAAGAAAAAAAATAGTTTTTATGTGTCTTTTAGAGAATTTGCTATAAAGATTATCTAAGACTTTATTTTCCCCTATAGGCCCCATTTATGTATTTGCATATTTGCTGGGGACCAGCCCCAAACCACACCATGAGTTCTTTCCCAGTCACTGGCAGAGATGAGAGGGTGAGGGGAAAATGAAGATTCAAAGACACAAGAAGAAAATTTTAGAAAGCCGGCCTTGGAGCTTTCCACCTTCAAGTGGGAGGACCAGCGAAAAGCCCCTAGCTCAAGGCTAGCTCTGTTTTTATTACACACATCACTGGTTTTGTTTGTTTGTTTGTTTGTTTGTTTTTTGCAGTTTTTGGCGGGGGCTGGGTTTTAACCCACCACCTCTGGCATATGGGGCCAGCGCCCTACTCCTTTGAGACACAGGCACTGCCCACACACATCACTGTTTTAATCAACAATTTATGAGGGGAAGACCCTTATGTCATGGTTTCTACTGGGCTTGCATTTTCTAACCAAACTTTTTTTTTTTAAAATAACTACCCTAATGGGACTGGTTTACCTATTACATTTATTATTCTAGGTTATTTATGATCTTAACACAAACAGAGGACGGGACAGGGAACACAGGAGCAGGACGTCAAAGCTGACCCCAGTCTGACCAAGCACATTGATCTTAGGAGTGGGGATTTAGATTTGTGGGCAGAGAAGCTAGTGCTGCTGCCAATACCAAGAAAACAAAAGAAAGGAGATATTTTCCTCTTTATCTTTCTGAGAGACTTTTTCTCTCTTAACAAGGTTCAGGTACCTGCCCGGTCTCCAGCGAGTTCAGCACCCCCTCTCTATTTTCCTAATTCCTCAAATGCATTCACTCTTCCTGAGAGAGCAGTGAGCCTTGTCTCTGAGTGCTCAGTGACCTTTGATCCGAGTCATGCAGGAAAGAGGTGAAGCTCCAGCAAGATAGTTTCTCTGTTTGAAAAAGCCAGGCCTCGATAGTTTCTCTGTTTGAAAAAGCCAGGCCTCGAGCTGGGTCACTCTGCAAGAGTTTGGGTTTCTTGGTATTGTTCCTGTGGTCTGAATGTGTACACGCTTTTCTCTGATCCACTTCTCTCCTGTCTCTGTTCCCTTTGCCCATTATCTGCAGCCATTTTCTTAATTTGATTCCTAACCTATTTATAATAAACAATTAAAAATTGGTTTTAAGCTTATTAAATTATTATTTCTAGCAATGCAGGCACATCAAGATATGGCTCTTCTCTCTAGTACTCACAGATCCACCCACATATATTTCTCCAGAAATATATAGTTTGAAAATCAAGATACAGATATCACAAACTTGATTTTTCAGAGTTTCTAATGTTTCCTCTGCAAAATTATACTTTGAAAAACACCTGTTTTTCTCCTCTCCTTTCGGAATATGCGTGGTGAGTTCTCTCTTTGATTCTTAGAATACACATCCCAAATATTTCTCTTAAAGTATCAAATAATAATACTTGACTACTGTCATGATGTTTCAATATGTCCTGATTTACTTCCCTGAGATAAGTGATTTTACTTCTTTTAGTGCCAAGATAATTAACAGTGATGTTAGGCACAAATGACTTTGCATTACATATTTGGGACATTGAAAGATGGGAAAGAAAAGATTAAGGCCTTGGAATTTCATGAGCTGGAAAGACAGATTACAGCCCATAAAGAATCTCCTTTTCCAGATCAAGTAATCCCTGTTACATGATAAATGACCTAGCGTTTGCTTTCATAAGGCAGGGCTTTTAGGGGTCTGGTAAGACAGATGTATTCAAGTAACTTAACAGCCTTTTAGCATTGAAAAGCTGTGAAGAGAATATAAAAGCGACAAAGGTGATTAAAATGGGAGCTATTATAGTAGAGTGAAAATTCAGGAGCGAGCTATCAGAAGAAACAACTTAAAAAACCAGCACTAGGGGATGGAGTAGAGACACAACCTACACATCTTGCCTTTTATGTTTTAAACAGTACAGTACTAAATTTTAATTTAAAAATTATGGGAATTCATTAATTTAAAAATTGTTTAAAAATTTACTTTTCAAATGTGTTTTTCTACCAATTTTCTACCCGAAATGTGAAACTTCAGAGATAACTGTATTATCAATATTACCCCAAAAGCATGTAAGAAAATATGTTGGGTTTTTTTTTTCTTTTTATGTTGGAGAAACACATAGTTGATTTAAAATAACTTGTAGCTCTTTACATTCACATAACCTGTACGTCTTTATATTCACAGTAACTGAACAGAATTATCTTTAGAATAATTCTTTGCTAGGACCGTTGTTCTGGGTGATGATAAAGATTGTTATTGGCTAGCATTTCCTGTTCTCTAATGCTTTTTCTTTATGTCACACTTTGGTCTTGCTTCCCCTTTCTTTCCTTTACATGGCACTGATTATTTTATCTTTACTATTATATTCCCCCTGAGATATTACCAAACCTCAAGTGATGTTTCTTTCTAACTAGTCAGCGTAAAGACAAAATAAAACAAACAAACAAAAGTAACCAGTTGAAGGCAAGGTGCTGGTGCTCATACCTGAAATCCTAAAAGTCTGAGAAGCTGAGGTGGGAAAATCCCTTGAGCTCAGGAATTTGAGGTCAGTCTGAGAAAGAGCAAGATCTAGTCACAAATAAAAATAGAAAAAATATTTGCAAAGCATGATGGTGGCCACCTGTAGTCCCAGCTACTGGGGAAGCTGAGCTAGGAGAATTACTTCAACTCAGGAGTTTGAAATTGTCAGTTAGGCTGACACCATGGGCAGTCTAGCCTAGCAACAGGGTGAGAATTTGTTTCAAAATAAATAAAATAACCAGTTGTTATCATGAATTACCTCTTCTGGCCAATTTCTAGGACTACATTGCTTTGGAAAAATATTTGGAAACTTCCCTGATTGCTTTATATAATATTATGACCAAGAATTCTCCTTAGATAACAAAGAGATAATAGGACTTCACATGGTACAAAATGTTAGAATCTTTATCATAACATTCAATAACTAACATGAATATCTAGTTTAAATTATATATCATGTATAATCTGAACAATGTCAAGAAGATAACATTGATTTAATTGAAATTAAATATGACTAATTCTATTTATCTTTTCTGAAGAGTGTTAAATCCAGATGTATTTGAGGTTTCTTGGAGGCAATTAGATGGCAGGTGAAGAAAGACTCCCCTTGGAGCAATTCAGTGTCACTAGTTTTTCCACTCTGGCAGTTAGGCTAGGGAACATGCTGTGCCACAGCAGGTGGGAGTTTTAATGCTCAGTCAGCTAGTGACAGTGGGTAGATCAGAAAAACAGCCCCTTGGAGGTATATCTAAGATGAGACAAGCGATGGTTGTGAGACCTTTAATTGTTGTAAGTGAAATATAAAAAATTCAATTTATAAAGTAGAGGCACTCATATTGTAATATATTTTCACTTTTCTGATTTTATGTTTCTCAACATTACTTATAATCTTACTCTATTACACATATACTTTTATCTATTATTTTTCTTCTATGAAATGTAGAATGCCATATCATCAATCACCAAAATAGACTTGGAAGACACAAAAAGTTATTTTCATTCCCCTTTTGCTGATAAAAAAGAAAATTAAAGAGGAAGCTAATTAATTTCTTCCCTTCGATCACTCTAACAAGTAATTGGTGAAATCAAGAAGGGATTCAAGGTCTTTTGTGCCCGATCTATCCATAGGTATGAGAATGCATTAAATCAGATGTTAATAAAGTTCCAATTTTTCTTGCTTTTCCACTAGAAACAAAGAAAATAATAGACACTTTATCAAAATGTGCCCTTTTTGTGTTTAAATTAATATTTTTTGATATGGTGTTGTCAAAGCTGTAAGAGTGTTTGAGTTTGGGTCTAGTTGCTTTTCCAGTAAAGATCCAATTATACAGACAAGGAGAACTGCCAAGGAAGAAAGAAATTTTTAATAAGAGAGATATTTGGTGGAAGAACATGAGTCACTAGCTCAAAACCATCTCCCTGAATAATGGAAATCATGGACTTTTTAGTA
>NW_003852428.1:122923-124114 GCF_000181295.1 Otolemur garnettii | reverse complement strand
GGTCAAATAGTTAGTTAATCAAGAGGATAATTATTTAAAAAAATAGGAGTTCATGGAGCTGCTTACAGTAGTAGCAGGAGCTATAAATGTGTATGCATCTATGTATGTGTGTGTGTAGGGTTTGTGCATAATTACACATTCAATTATTTTCAAATATAGCATTTTTCCCACATATTTCCATTCTAATTTGCCTATTTGAATATTCACTATAATGTGTTCATAATTCTAATTTAATAATATTTTATTGATATTATAATTACAGAAAAATGTTACAACATTGTAAAATATCAAAAGCCTCAATATGTGAATCTATATATATTGTAACCTTTGAAATAAATTGATTCTTTTCATAACTTTTCATGTATTTTCTTACAAAAGAAAGTTATTGGACTTGTAGGTTCATATGGTAGATATAGAGCTAGAATGAGTGTTATCCCCACCCTTACTAAGAGGAAATATGCTTCTTATTATAAATTTTAAATTTCCTTTTCCCTTGAACCAAAGAGAACATTGGCATTATATGGTAAACAAGTAATCCTAAATCTAAAGAGAGACAGGCATCTCGTGGGAGAAAAAGATGCCAGCATTTGCTTCCTTGAGGCACATGGGGCACAGGCCTCATATAAACCAATAAAATGATTAAACTAGACATTTTTAGAAAATTTGCCAGAGGCCAAGTGTTGGGTAGTATTATAGTATGAAGACCCTGGGTTCTTTAGACATATAGGAATTATACTTTTCTCCATATTGTCCTTTCCTAATTACCTCCAGGTGCTTACAGAGAAGATGGGAGAAGATTATAATTTTGTTAAAACTTGTATCTTTACAAATACATGATTCAATTCAGAAATGCAATTAATGAAGACAAAAGAAAGCCAATGTCTGGCCAGTATTCTCATATCAAAGGACATTGACTTTAAATCAACAAAAGGAAAGAAAGACAAAGATGATCCCTATATAATGGTGAAGTGAACAATTCAACAAGAAGACTAAAGAATCATAAATATTTAATGAATGAATTTAACTCTGCAGCAACCAGAATCATAAACTAAATTCTACTTAATTTAAACTACATGATAAACAGTATCACCTTAATTGCTTCAAAAATTAAATGGGAGACTTCAACATCCCAGCTGCCAGAAAAGACAGCTCTTCCCCACCCCCAAACAAGGAGAAGATTAAAAAAAAAAA
>NW_003852428.1:118027-121502 GCF_000181295.1 Otolemur garnettii | reverse complement strand
AAAGTAATCAGTCAGGAGAAGGAAATCAAGGGTACCAAATGAGAAAGAAAAGGTCAAATTATTTCTCTTTGCTGATGACATTATATCATTTCCTCAAAACCCCAAAGATTCAACCAAGAGACTACTGGGATTAACATATACAATTTAATTAAATTCAGCAAAGTCTCAAGCTACAAAATAAGTGTACATAAGTCAGTAGCTTTCTTATATACTAAAAAAAGTCAAGGTGAGAATCAAATAAAAGACACAATACCTTTCTTAGTGGTAACAAATAAAATGAAATAAATAGAAATATGTGTAACAAAGAGGTGAAAGAACTCTATAGGGAAAACTATTGAATGCTGAGAAAAGAAACTTCAGAGGATGTAATCAAATAGAAAAATATACCATGCTCTTGGATCAGTGGAATCAACACTGGCAATACTACCTAAAGTAATTTACTGAGTCAATGTAATTCCAATTAAAATGCCAATGCCATTTTTTGAATACCCAGAAAAAATGTTCAACACTTCATATGGAACCAGAAAAGGGTCCTAATAGCCAAAGCAACCTAAAATACTAAGAAAAAATTGTAAGGCATTATGTATGTTTCCAGACTTCAAGCTATACTATAAAGTTATAGTCACTAAAACAGCCTGGTGCTGGCAGAAAAACAGAGATATAGACCCATGAATCAAAACAGGGAACCTATACATGAAATCATCCTCACATTCCCATATTACTTTTGACAAAACAGATAAAAATCTACACTGGGCAAAGGAATGCCTTTCAACAAATTGTGCTAGGAAAACTGCATAGCCTCATGTAAAGACTGAAACAGGGTCTGCATCTATCACCACTCATAAACTAACTCTCAATGGATAAAATACTTAAAGCTAAGGCAAGAAACTATAAAAATCCTAGAAGAAAATATTGGAAAAAATCTTATATTTATTGGTCTAGATAAAGAATTCACAAAGAAAAACCCCAAACCGATCATAACAACAAAAAAAATAAACAAATAAGACCTGATCAAATTAAAATGTTTCTGCACATCAAAGGACGAAAAATCAAAGAATAAACACAACCCAAGAAATGGGGTAAATATTCAGATGATATACATGTGATAAAGGACTGACAACCAGAATCTGCAAAGAACTCGAGCAAATTCACAAGAAACAACCAAGCAGCCCTATTGAAAAGTATACAAATGACAAAATAGAAACTTTGCAAATGAAGATGTGCAAGTGGCCAACAAACTCATAAAATGTTCAACATCTCTAACCCTTAGGGAAATGCAAATCAAAGCTATAATCAGATATCACTTAAGTCCATTGAAAATAGTTCATATTAAAAAGTCCCAAAACAACAAATGCTGGGGTAAATGTGGAGAAAAAGTAACTTTCATACAGTGTTGGTGGAACTGCAATCTAGTACAACTACTATGGAAAATTGTATGGAGATATCTCCTTAAAGTAGACCTACCATTTGATTCAGTATTCCTTCTGCTGGGTATACACACAAAGGAATAAAGTTTGTTTTATAAAAAGGACACCGACACTTGAGTGTTTATAGCAGCACAGTCTACAATCACAAAGGCATGGAATATACGTAATTCCAATACATGAATGGATTAATAAAATGTGGTATATGCATACCATAGAGTATTACTCAACCATAAAAATATAATGGAGAGTGATATCTCTCTGAACAAACTGGAGAGAACTAGAAAATATTCTTCTAAACAAAATGTCAGAAGAATGGAGAAACAAATATAGGTACTCAATACCAAATCGAAACTAATTGATTAACACTTAAGTGTATATATGGAAGTAAATATCAATTAACAATTAAAATGGATGAATGGGGATGAGGGGATGTGTAAACTGATACATACTGGGTACGGTGCACACTGTCTGGGTGAAGGCCACACTTATGTGTATAACTTTGACTCAATCTATAGAAAACAAACTCATAAATGAAAATGCATACCTCCTAACATTCTTAAATATCTATATGCATGTAATCTTTTAAGTTTACTTTTCATTGCTTTAAAAATAAGGTGGACTTTTGCTACAAAATTTTAAAAGTGTATTATTATTTATAGCATAGGAAAGAAAATTGAAGGTTTTATTATGACACAAAGAATGAAAGAAAATAATTAAGAATATATGTCTTTTAGTGTATAAATAAAGCCATATTTTACTTGAATGTATTCAGATTATTTAAAAATATGTGTTGTAAGCCCAAGATAATCATTTTAAAAATCTGGAAAAGGGATGATTATATTGTCCAAGTTAAAGAAAGCCATTCTGTGATGTTCAGTTTTCAAGAAGACATAAAAATCCTCCTTATTTCTATAATATACATTAGAGCTTTAAAATGCATAAGGTATGGTCTCTCTCAACTCTGCTCCTTCATAAGAGGGACACACTTCTAACTCTTTTTGGAAGTAGCCTAAACTTTCTCTGTTTCTTCCAAATAAAATCTGTCTGCAATGAATTAGTAAATAAGACATAAGGTATCAACAAACTGATGTAAATAGAGAAATAGATAAACCCATAACTGTAATTGAATAATTAAACACTCACCTCTCAGAAATTAATAGGATAATTAGGCAGAATAATAGCACTGCCATAGATGATGTAAAAAACACTATAAATCAACATGACATAATTGACATTTATAGAACATTCTGTTGCTGCACAGACAGGTTCATCTGCCTGCTGCCCAGGAGGAAGCCAATATCCAAAGACAGCAGAGTTGACAGCAGAGAAGGAGTTTATTCCTCAGAATTCTATGCAGAGAGACAGGAGAATTCTCTCCAATCTTCTTTTCTGAGAATTAGGGGGACAGAGTTGTTACAGACAGTTTGGTGGGTCGAGGGTTAGATAAGCAAGGTCTGTTAGTTGGCTGGTTTCATGGCAGAATCAGCAGTCCTTAGGTACAGACTGATGTCTTGGTGAGGACAGGAGGACTATATCTCCACTTGAATATAGTTCCTTGCCCAGCAGACTCAAGACCAGTTGAGTCAGTTCCTTGGTCTGGGTAAGTTACAAAATCCACTGGAATGCAGGACTTGGAAGTTACCCTCAAAACTAGCCCTAGCTTAGAACAGGTGATGTTCTTTAGAGAGAAAAGTTAAAAATCTTCATGGTTCCCACTTGTGCCATCTAGAGTAGTAATTATAAAGAAGCAAATAAGGGGACACCAACTATTATCAAACAAATGAGGGGACAGTGGCTGATACACAAACCTATGGAATGCTGCAAAGCTGTGCTAAAACAAACTTTTAATGATGTGCAACAGCACCAAGGAGAAAGATTTTAATAAACAACCTAATGTTGCACCTCAAGAAGCTAGAAAGGCAAGAACAAAACAAACTCCAAATTAGTGAAAGGAAGGAAATAATAAGAAAGAACTACACTAAAATGAGACTACAAAAATATACAAAGTATCCATCAAATAAAGGTTTATTTTTGTAAGAGAAACAAGC
>NW_003852428.1:103864-116676 GCF_000181295.1 Otolemur garnettii | reverse complement strand
AATGCAATCATGGGGTACAGTGTGGTGTTTTCATATACAATTTGAAATAATTTCATCAAACTGGTTAACATAGCCTTCATGACATTTTCTTAGTTATTGTGTTAAGACATTTATATTCTACATTTAGAAAGATTCACTTGTACCTATGTAAGATAAACCGTAGAGGTGATTTTCTAAAGGATGGACTCAGCAGCCTTTTGAAGGCATTGATGATTGTATCCTTTAGAAAGATACTTATAAAGTAAGATGTAAATAGACCATATTTTAGGATATTTATTCAAACAAAAGAAAGTTAGATTATGAAAGAAACTTGGGTGGAAAGAGCAGTGTTCTTTCTACAGTAAGTCTAATGGAAGAACTAAATATATAAAACAACCAAATTCTTACAGGAACACTCTAAAGATGACATAGAAAGTAAAATGAAGTTATTAATGCCACCTCATCCTGCCTTTTTTACACACACCTATCGTAACCTAGTCAAAAACTGAATTTCATATTAGTTTTCCACCCAAAGACAAATTGTACCCTTAGGAAAAGAGATGCAATCATCAGTCAGGTTGGAGATAATTGTCTTCATTGGAATTTGAATCTTTCAAGTCATAATAATCTCTGTCACAATGTGTCTGTGCTTTAAAAAATATTCTCACTAATTAAGTGGAGATGAATTCAATTACGGACAGAATTATTTCAATTCTTAGGTTGGTTTCAGTTCTACCTGGTCTTAGAGTTTGAAACTAGGAAGTTAAATACTTATTCAAAATCAGGTGATAAAAATTTTCAGCATTTAGCATTTTATATATTTTATATCAAAAGTGCTTTCTTTCATTAAAACTAAATTTTATTGCCTGATAAAAAGAAAACTATGGTATTAGATACAAAATCTCTTTCTATAAAGACTGTTAAAAGCAGCTGGTTCGAATAAAATGCATGCGGAGTAAACACTGAAACTATCAATTATTTTTTCAGAGATGGAAATTTCTTTTGTCACGTCTATTTACATTTCATTGCACTAGTTTATGTAGTTTGAAATGACTCCTAATACATACAAGAAAGGACATTTTAGAAAACAAACACAAAGGGATGCTATGTGAGAAACATTTTTCCCAAATAGTTTTTATTTGGTATATAATTGAATAAACACAGATGTTATCCTTCCAATGTTTCAGATTTTATAATATATTTGAAATATATCTACACATACACATTTGAAAGCTAATAAGATCATGCTAGAAATGTCTAAGATATTACTGATGTGATATGAATAATTTTCTTTGAAAAACATTTAACATACCATGTAAATAAACTTTTACTCAATATAAATATTATATTTCAGGTAAATTACATAATGAACAGATTATCCTTTTTATGTGTAAATTGGGGATTAGTTTGGAAAAAGAAAGGGAACATGATTCAATGTTTAGGATATATTTCTAATAAAATTAAAACTTTACAAAAAAGTAAAACTCAGGTAAGCAGAAGGAAATAGTGTTAAATATTAAAAAATATTCTCAGGTAAGTCAGGTAAGTAGAAGGAAATAGTGTTAAATATTAAAAAATATTCTCCAGGCCAGGGCAGTGGCTCATATCTACAATCCTAGCACTCTGGGAAGCCAAGGCTGATGGATTGCTTGAGCTCAGGAGTTTGAGACCAGCCTAAACAAAAGACCAATACCTCAAAAAATAGCTGAGTGTTGTGGAAGGAACCTATAGTCCCAGCTACTTGGGAGTTTGAGGCAAGAGAATCACTTGAGCCCAAGAGTTTGAGATTGCTGTGAGCTATAATGCCATGACGCTCTACCAAGGGCAACAAAGGGAGACTTGGTCTCAAAAAGAAAAAATTCTCCAGAACATAGTAAGTAGTACTCAACATTAAAAAATAATCCATTAAAAGTGGAGAAATATTGTAAATAGGTAAATTACAAATAAAATTTAGTTTTAATGAAGAAAGCACTTTTGATATAAAGTATATAAAATGCTAAATGCATAATTTATTTCTTTCAACTGCACAGGAAACTTTTTTCCAGGATGAAATATGAGCTAGATCACAAAATGAGTCTTAAAAAAGTTAAAAGTATATCAAGCATTTTTTTCTTATCACAATGGAATAAAACTCGGAACAAATAACAGGAGGAACTTTGGTAACTATACAAAAATATGTAAAAATGATTTTGAACAAGAATAAGTAAATAAAGAATTAAATTAAACTTTAAAAATTTCTTGAGACAAATAAACATGGATATACAGTATTTCAACTTTTGAATACAAGAAATACAGTTCTAAAGGGATGATTAGGTCTATCAATGTCTACGTTAAAGAAGTAAATTTCAAAAAATCTAATGTTATACCACAAAACAAAATAAAAACAAACTTAACACTAAAATGTGATGAAGCAACAAAACAAAAAGAGACTACAAAAATACATAACTTCAAATTTAAAGTTTTTTTTTGAAGGGATAAGCAAACTTTACAAATCTTTATGTAGATTAAGAAAAAAGGCAAAGGCAATTACATGATATTACAGAAATAGAGTGTCAGAGAATATTACACGCACGTATATAGCAATTAATTGGAAAACCTAGAAGAAATGAATAATTTCTTGAATAGGGAAACCTACAAAATTGAACTACAAAGAAATAGAAAACCTGAACAGAACAATAATAAGTAACAAAACTGAAGAATAAAAAAATCCCTTATCAAACAAGAGACCTGGGATTGATGTCTTCACCAATAAATTCTACGAAATACTTAGTAAAGAATTAATACTATTCGAATTATTAAGTCAATAAATGTGATAATCAAAATAAGCAGATTAAAGAACAAAACTTTATAATAATTTCAGTAGATTCTTAAAATAAAGCCATAAAATTCAACATCTGTTCATGATAAAACTCTCAACAAATATAGAAGGACCCTGCCTCAACTCAGTAAAGGCCATATATGACAAACCCACGGACAGCATTATACTAAATGGGAAAAAGTTAAAAGCTGTTCCTCTGTGATCTCAAACAAGACAAGATGCACACTTCAATCAACCCTACTCAGAGCAATTGCACAAGGAAAAGAAATAACTGAATCCAAAATGAATAAAAGGAAGTCATACTTGCCCTCTTTGCAGACATGATATTACGTATAGGAAATACTAAACAGGCTCGGTGCCTATACCTCAGCAGCTAGGGAGCCAACCACATAAACCGGAGCTGGCAGGTTTGAACCCAGCCCAGGTCTGCCAAGCAACAATGACGACTACCACCAAAAAATAGCCGGGCGTTGTGTTGGGCGCCTGTAGTCCCAGCTACTTGGGAGGCTGAGGCTAGAGAATCACTTAAACCCAGGAGTTAGAGGTTGCTGTTACTTCACAGCACTGTGACTCCACCCACTATGGAGGGTGAAATAGTGAAACTCTGTCTCAAAAAAACAAAGAAAATACTGAACACTTCACAAAGAAACTGACATAACTAATAAGCAAATTGACTATGCAAGAAACAAAATTAACGTGCAAAAATCAGAGGCATCTCTTATATAAATAAATAAATATCTGGAAACAAAATCAAGAAAGCAATAGATTTACAATGGCTATACACACAAAAAGAAGACACCTAGGAATAAATGTAACCAAAGAGGTGAAAGGTATCTACAGTAAACAGCATGAAATATCAATAAAAGAAACTGAAGACACAAATAAATGAAATGATTTCCTATGTTTATGGATTAGAAAAATTAATGTTGTTAAAATGCTTATGATATCTAAATCTACCTGTGGATTCAATGCAATATCTGTAAAACGCCAATGATAGTGTTCACAGAAATAGAAAAAACTCTTAAAATTTTTATAGAACCACACATAAGCCACAAGTAGTCACAATAATTTTGAACAGAAAGAACAAAGCTGGAGGCATCATACTGTCTTACTATAATATATGCTACAAGGTTACCATAACCAAAAGAAGATGGTATTGGTATATAAATAGATGAATAGACCAGTGGAACAGAATGAAGAATACAGAGAGACATCTACAAACTTACAACTTATTGAATTTCAATAAAGGCTCCAAAAATATGCACTGGGGAATGGAAAGTCTACAATAAATGGAGGTGGAGAAGCTGACTGTCTACCTTCAGATGAATGAAACTAGAATTCTATGTAGAAAAAGAAATTCAAAATGAATTAAAGACCTAAATTTAAGACCCGAAACAATAAATGTACTAAAGGAAAATATGGGAGGAATGCTTCATGACATTGATCTGGGGGGAAAAAACTCAGATAAGAACTCAAAAGCCCAAGCAAAAAAAGCAATAATAGACAAGTTGTGTTACACATGTGAAACTAAAAAGATTCTGAATAGCAAATAAAATAATCAGCATAGTGAAGAGCTAGCCTACAGAACAGAAGAAGATATTTATAAACTATATATCTAGCAGGGTAATATTCAGAACTCATGAGAAACTCAACTCAATGTCAAAGAAATAATTTGATTAACAATGGGTTAAAGATCTGAATACACATTTCTCAAAAGAAGATAAAAAACAGGCCAGCAGTTACACTATTTTAAAAAAATGTTCAACATCACAAAATTATCAGAAAGTTGCTAATTAAAACTATACGAAAATATTACCTCAGAAATTTAGTATGGCTATTACTGAAGAGATAAAAAATAATTAATGTTGGAATGAATGTGGAAAAAGGAGAACCTTTATACACTGTTGATGAGAATATAAATTTGCATAGCCATTATGGAAAAATAGCATGGCGTATCTCTAAAAAGTTTAAAATAGAACTACAATGGAATCCAGCAATTCCACCACAGGATACATCTCCGATGGAAATGAAATCAGTATGTCAAAAAGACATTCCTTGTTTATTGCAGCACTATTCACGATAGTCAATATGCAATCCATTTAATCATCGTCACTGGATGAATGGATTTACTCACAATGGGCTACTATTCAGCCTTAAGAAGCATGAAATACTTTCATTAGTGGCAAAGTAGATGGACACAATGTGGAGGAAACTGTTTAGTCAGATTCACCAGGCACAGAAACACAGATACTACATAATATCACACATCTTTAAAAAAGTTGATCTCTTTATAAGTAGAGAGTAGAAAAACCCCTACCCAAAGTCAGGGAGTTTGCCAATTAAAAATATAGTAAAAATAACTAAAAAAATGATACCCATGAATGGAGACTTTTTGGTTTAAATAGCTATTAGATAAGCATTAAAATGATTTTAGAAAATATTTTATAATTTGGTCTATATGGAGAATAACCTTAGTAATTTCACAGAAAAAAATTCAATTCAGCAAAAATTCAGAAAATATAACATTATCTAATCTAATATTAACTAATAATAATATTAATCTAATAGTAATCATCATCATCTAATAATATTAGCTTAGCTACTAATGTCCCTTCTTTATAGTCAACTGTGCCAAAAGCACACCCAAATCATGGGGGTGCCATAACTGTATTCACAATCCTGGGGAACAGGCCATGAATATCTGGGTAGGGAAACCTGGAAGCCAGTTCTGTCTACCATTCCTACTAAGCTGTGCAAGGGAGTCACTTGGTCTTAGTATTTGATGACCTCCGCAGATTACTGAGAAAATAAACTAAAAAATGAAAATTTAATAGCATATTCTTAAATTAATTAAAATTCTCTAATTTCAACAGACATAATAGTAAAATAATAAAAAGATTTGCATACAATTTAGGAATAAAGATTACATTCAACATGTCTACCATTTTTGGAGATTATTGGACAATTTCTGGTAGATGCAAAAATACAGGACAAAGCAATAATGACTATCGCTATTTGAAGAAAGAACCAAAATAAAATTTCATGCACTATGGTGCTCTTTATTTAAAAATAGCTGAAAAATCAGTGAAATCAACTAGTATAGTAACATTGTTATAGGAAAAATGGTTGTACAAAACTGATAAATTATTTCTGTACAAACAACGATCAGTATGAGCACATAAGAAAAGAAAACACTTTTTTATTTAGAAAGACACAAAACTAAAGCAAATAGGAATGGTCTTGAAGAATGAAGTGTCCATGAAGAGCATAAAATCCACTTGTATATTAAAAAGCAAAAGCATGTGCATAGTCATTTAGAATTTACCTACCCAGCTACAGCAATTAAATTAAAATGTCAAAAGGATTAAAGAGTTGGAAATTCACAAAGTGATAATGTTAAATTGGACCAATGTAACTTCTAAACTCTACAAACTATTTTTCAAGGTGAACAATAACTATGAACTTTTTCCAATATATTAGGATATACCAGAATGGTATTTTCAAATTATGTTGTTTATTAAGAGTCAGAATGGAAAAGACAAAAACCAAAATTAAACTAAATATATATATAAACTCTTTATCTCAACATTCATGTACAAACTCACAAAACAAAATAACTCAAAACACAGATTATTTATTGCTAGGTAAAACAGCAAAATTGAAGAAAGTTCATAGGGTTACATAAGAAAACTATTGATATACTTTGATCCAGAAATTATTCTTTTTAATAACAGATAACCATACTTTTAATATAAAATGCTTGTAAGTAAACCAGTACAACTATTTTCATAACAAATAGTTGAAATACTTTTAAAAGTGGAAACTATATACCTGAATTTGTTCTTTAATCATGCTGCACCTATAGGTTTTGCGATAGTAGACATTAAAACTCAAATTTAGAGGACCATTTAATCACCAGAAATAATAAAAATACATAATTTTTTAAAACACATTTTACAAAAACCCACGATCTTATATAAAATGTATGTGCACCTTTACATGCATAAAATAATTTGGAAGCTATCCAGATAAATATTTATGAGATCTTTCTTTACAGTACTCTTATATTCTCCATTTTTTCCCACAATAAGACCTTAATTCTTTTAAACATCAATCCAAAGGCACAGTTAAAAAATATATATATAAAAAGATGGACTGGAGAAATCCTATCATTAAGCCAACTTGATTTCATAGTAATTACTACTTTTACTCTTTAGGAAGTTGGATGCTTAACTTAGCCTGGAAAGAAAGCTATGCAATTACCATAGCTATTTTTAAAAGCAGATAAAAATCTTGATTTCTTTCAATTGTAATCACAACTTCTGTACTTTTCTACTTCTTTTTAAGAAACCCCAGAATGCTTTATATCTTGCTTTTATGTACCTTATGGACCTACATGTTCTACTTGGACTCTATTCCTTTTTTGCTGGGAAAATATAGTATTTCTCAGTGCAAAATGTAAACAGCATAATTTAAGTGATGCTATTATCTTCATTCTTCCATGATTGTTATTTTAGACTTCACAATTTGAGCTTAAAGTTCTCTGTCTCCATCTTTCTCTGCAATATTACATCATGAGAAAAAGGTCGAATATGAAAACAAGATATTGTATACACCTGTTTTTTGGCTTTTAAAGAATATTAGTAGCTCTAAAATAATATCCTTCCTCCTTTTATAAAACAAAAAATGATATCCGCACTTAATGTTTTTCCTAAACATTTTGTATTTAACAAGATACACTAAAGCATCATAATTGAAATAGTTGCTAACATCTTTTTAAATCCCCAAAGTTATCTTTAATAAAGTGTTATTATATTATTACCTTTTAAAAATTAGCTTTCGCCACGTAAAAATGTATGATCCTATGTTTACCTTTTGATGACACTTTCTCAGTATTCTATTACCTATATAAGGGAGATAAAATTAATTAAAATATAATCTTCTTGCATCGTATACATATAATAGTCAGTTTTACCTTTGATAAAATTTTCATATGTGGTCACCTTATTTCTAAATAGGCATAAAGAAAGAGAAAAAGCCCAGTGAAGGACAATGAAAAGGACTGTAATCATGAGCACTACTATAGGAGGGAACTGCAGATGAGGGGGAGAAATTAAAAAGACTAGACTGAATTGCTCTGCGGAGACGAAAGGAGCAAGGTGATAAAATAGAGACGTAGTAAGTCAAGAATAGAATAAAGTAGATACACAGAAATTCTTCTCTTTTACCCTTCCTTACAATTCAAGGGCAATGGATAAAACTAGAGTGCTTATTTAAAAGATGAACATGGAGGACTTCTTCCTTGGAATAAATTATCAAGAAGTAATTTCGGTGTTTCCGTCTGCTCTGTTGCTAATTGGGAAACTAAATCTACTCTATGCCTCAATTTGTAATATTTATTTGTATGACAGAGTGTTAAAGTTAAAAAAAAAAAGTCTTTAGAGATTATTCTAGTCTAACAATTTTCAATTTAGAAAAAAGGAAATTAAGGCTCACTTTTGTTACTCACATGCATCCCTAATCTAAGTTAGTAGGATGGCTTTTCCCCAGCGTCTTAGGTCAGAGTGCTCTTTAGTACTCCCTGTTTCACTTCACGGCAGTCATGATATATTTCACGTAGGTAATTCCTATGTATGTGTAAGTGCGCATATATACCAATTGTGTGCACTGTGCAATGTGTGCATCCAAATATGTTTGATGTATCAGAAACTTAACATGTGCTTAGGTTTATATTGTAATCCTTTTTACTATTTCTCTTTTTATTTCGAGATAGTACGTGAAAGCATCAACCACATACAAAAAGGATATATATAAATTCATATATGAATTGATGCATATCTTGCATACTTTTAAGGTGTAATATTAGTAGACAGTGTATCAATAGTTTAAAATTAAACATTAATATTTTTCTGGAAGAAGTTAAACAAGTAGTGGATACCACGTGATATTTCTAAAATTTTTGTGTATCTATCAATTCTTGACATTTCCTACATTTTCTTAGTCAATTTAAATTGCTGTCATCTGCAGCTTGATTTTTCCAAGTTAGTGTTATGCATAGGAAAACTTCTATTATTTTAAGATAATAAATGAGGAGCATAGTTACAGTACAACTTGAAGGAAATTACAAACTGGCTTACATTGAAGTGGACTGCATAGTTAGCCTCAGAGACAACATGGAAAACTAATGTATACAGTTCTGTGAATTGGTCTTCCTCAATTCCTCTTCCAGCTTTTGACTTTCAAACTTTCTAATCCCTGAATATTCCAAGTCTTTGCTCATGATCAGATGCAAATCAGGTGTTAGTGACATATCTGACTCTAGCAACTTTCTATATGCTTCTAGAATAGTCCATACCTACCTAGCCTTTCATAGTAGGTATCAGAATCAATGTATAATAACCTTTTATTATGTACTTCAGGTTTACTTGCTATGTGATAAGTACATTGGTTCAAGGGTAACATCTAAGTTTGCGTAACAAAAACCATGTGGAGTAACTGTCCTTAAGAAGCTGTTCAAGGAGCAGGTGCAGTGGCTCATGCCAGGAATGCCAGCACTCTGGGAGGCTGAGGCAAACGGTTCACCTGAGCTCATGAGTTTGAGACCACCCTGAGCTAGAGAGAGAGCTCATTTCATTGTGGCAGGAGCCTGTAGTCCCAGCTGCTCGGGAGGTTTCGGCAAGAGAATCACTTGAGCCCAAGAGTCTGAAGTTGCTGTGAGCTATGATGCTACAGCAGTCTACTGGGGCAACAAAGTGATATACTCTGTCTCAAAACAGACAAACAAACAAAAAAAGCTACTCAGTATATTTTTATTTTTTTTTTACTAAATCATAAATACATAGAACATGTATACACTAATGCATTTATGGGGTACATTGAGCTGATTTCATATAGAATTAGAAACTCTTACATCACACTGGTTAATATATACCTCATCTCGTTTACTTAATTATTGTGTTAAGACATTTATACTCTATACTAATAGATCTGACAGGTACCCTTGAGGTGTGATCCCACCATTCATGCTCTTTCAATCTCACCTCCCCTCTTCCCTTCCATCCCCTCTCCTCCCTCCTTCATCTTGGGCCATAGTCATGATCTATTCTTCATATGAAAGTGTGAGTGATTGTAAATTGGTTTCATAATAGTACTGAGTACACTGGATATTTTTTCTTCCATTCTGGAGATACATTACTAAGAAGGATATGTTCCAGCTTCATCCATGTAAACATAAAAGAGGTAAAGTCTCCATCTTTTTTAAGGCTTCATAATATTCCATGGTATACATATACCACATGTATAACAATTTTTTAATCCATTCATGGGCGATGGGCGTCTTCCATGACTTGGCTTTTATGAATTGAGCTTCAGTGAATAATCTGGTGAAAATATCTTTGTTATAAAGTGATATTTGGTCTTTTAGATATACACCTAGTAAAGAAATTGCAGGATCAAATGGCAGGTCTACTTTTAGATCCCTGAGTATTCTCCATACTTCTTTCCAAAAGGAACATATTAGCTTGCACTCACATCAGCACAGCAGAAGTGATCACTCTTCACATCCACACCAACATCTGTAGTTTTGGGATTTTGTTATGAAAGTCACTCTTACAGGAGTTAGATCATATCTCGTAGTGGTTTTGATTTGCATTTCTCTGATGATTAAAGATGATCTTTTTTTCATGTGTCTATAGACCATATGCCTTTTTTCTTCAGAGAAGCTTCTGTTCAAGTCCCTTGCCCACAATGAAATGGGATTACTTGTTCTTTTCTTATTAATAAGTTTGAGTTCTCTGTGGATTCTGGCTATCAAACCTTTGTCAGAAGTATAACTTGCAAATATCCTCTCTCATTCTGAAGGCTATCTGCTTGCTTTACTTACTGTGTTCTTGGCTGTGCAGAAACTTTTTAGTTTGATCAGATCCCAGTAATGTATTTTTGGTGTTGCTTCAATTGCCCAGAAGTCCTCCTCATAAAGTATTCTCCCAGGCCAATTTCTTCAAGTGTTTCTCCTGCACTCTAAGAATCTTTATAGTTTCATGTCTTAAGTTTAAATCTTTTTCCAGTGACAGTCATTTTTTTTTTTAATGGTAAAAGGTGTGGGTCCAGTTTCAGTCTTCTACAAGTTGCCAGCCAATTCTCCTAGCATCCTTTGTTAAATAGGGAATCTTTCTCCCAATTTATGTTTTTGATAGGTTTATCAAAGATCAAATAAGTGTCTGAGTTTATCTCTTGGTTCTCAATTCTGTTGCATACATCTACCTCTCTATTTATTGTGCCAATACCGTGTTGTTTTGAGCACTATAGATTTATAATATAGTTTGAAGTCTGGTAGCATGATTCCTCCTGATTTGTTTTTATTTCTGAGTAATATTTTGGCTATTCAAGGTTTTTTCTGGTTCCATATAAAACAAAGTACTATTTTTTCCAGATCTTTAAAGTATGACAGTGGTGCTTTGATAGGGATTGCATTAAATTTGGAAACTGCTTTAGGTAATATGGACATTTTAAAAATCAGTAGATTTTTACTGGATAACTATACCAAAAGCTTGGCACTTGGCACTTGTCCCCATGGCCACATCAGAATAATGAAGACAAGTGGTTGAGGAAAATGGAAGAGAAGAATGTATTAATTTGCTGGCAATTGAGGACAATGGAGATGCTCATCTAAAATGCTATTGTCCTAATTATAAGCACAAATAGAAAGGTTTTAAAGGGAGGGTTTCAGCTTTGAGCAATTGCTGTTCAGGTACAGCTGATTATTTTGATTCATCCCATCTCTGAGGAAGACACTATCATGACCCCTGTCCCCCCCACCCAGACAATTCTGTTGAACCATCTCTTGCAGTACAGAGTACAAAGGGTGATCCCATGCCCCTCCAGACCACTGGTTGGAAGCAGAGATGCAGGTTTCAATTTCCAATAGGAGTGTGGAAGTTTTAAAGAGATAAAAAACATTTTTACTCAGGCCTTTCCCCTGTGTCACATATTCCCCACTGTCGGTTTTAATTTCCGTATCTACAGGAGGAGGGGTGACGTATTCACGAAACTGCTTCCTGCTGAATTGGGCAGTGTCTCTTTTTTAATTTTAATTTTAATTTTTTATTAAATTATGACTGTGTACATTGATGCATTTATGGAGTTCACTGTACAGATTTGATGAACACTATGAAATGCTTACATTGAACTGATTAACACATCCATCATCTTGCTTACTTATTTGTTGTGGTAAGACAATTATACTCTTTTCTTAATACTTCTGAAATGTACCACTGCATTATGCACATTAGGTGAGGTCCCCCCAAATACCCTCCCTCCGAACATCTCCCCCCTCCCCAGGGCAATATTTTAAATGGAAGGTTTATACTTATTTACTATTGCCAACTTTGCCAGGATATTTACAAAATAAATAGTAGATTATGGCAAAAGTCATAAGCAGCAACTGAAACAGTGATGATAGGCACCATGAAAAGGACACTTTGTACACAATGTCCTATACATGCTGGGTAAGAACACTTGGGACACCTGCATACATCTTGAAGGTGATCTGAGGAACTGGCTTCTGCAAATTCAGAATTCTGATGTAGGGCTTTCCTTCCTTGCTGCATTTCCTCTGATACAAAGGAGGGCAGCATATGCATGTCTTTGAGATCAGTGAATCTATAGTGTCTCACTCCTTGAAGTGCAATAGGTTGCCACTGGGGATCTATCTGCTCAAAGAAGCTCATGGGTGACCACAGGACCTTGTGCAGCAGACACAGATTCAGATAGCAGGAGGAAAAAATTCCCTGATGGACACTACCTTAAGTAGCCAAACATGGTGATACACTGAGCCATCAAGCTGTCTCTGAACCTACCTGTCTGAAGCATCTACCACCAGCCTGTCATTTGTTCCCTGGATAACTAATGGCCATCATCCTGAAATCTTCTGAGAACTGTTTCTGCTCTGTGCTAGTGGATTTGCATAGAAACTCAGCGAAGGCCCTCTCCCAGGCCAGCAGCTCCCAGTAGGAGC
>NW_003852428.1:102870-103253 GCF_000181295.1 Otolemur garnettii | reverse complement strand
TTCATAAAGCCGCTCCTGTCAGGGCAAAGATCCCAGGTTAGCTGTGGCAACAGCTGAGCTGGCAGATCCATCCTTCTAGAACAGACAGGCCTCAAAACATCTAAATAGTCATGCTATAGAGGCTTATTTTTTCCTGGGTGTAACAGGATGGCAGGGTTGAAAATAAATGATCTTTTAGTAACAACTCCCGAGTAGCTTCTATTACCTGAAGGCAGAACAGTCACCTTCTCACTATATCGTTCAGTGGTTTTTACCTTATGCCACTGGCTGTGGGGTGTTTCCTATCCTCTATTCCACAAGTTCCTTGGCAGCCAAACAGGACAAGAGAGACTTACTTAAATCCCTGATGCAACACAGTCCAGAAATGTCATGAGACCACTGAC
>NW_003852428.1:74279-101656 GCF_000181295.1 Otolemur garnettii | reverse complement strand
CAGACGTCGACTTATCCCTAAACACATCAAATTGCCTATATTAAATACGCAGAGCCTTTTCTATGACAATCACTCTCCAATGTAGCAGTGTTTAAAATGAGCATAGATTAATATTAATTTTACAAACCACGCATTTTGGTATCATTTTTTTTGTTGATAACAAACCTAACTGAAATACAGAATTTGGAATTTGACATTTGAGTGTTGCTGTTACAAAATTGCCAAAGATCAATGAACAGTATTAAAAAGCATGAGACTTTTCATTAAGTTTAATTTTTAAAAACATCAGACTAAGAAAGCTGCTTAGCCACAAAGGAAGATATTATCTCCAGTACACTCTTCCAATGGGGCCAAGGAAGAGTTGGGCTAAAAAAGGACTCAGAAAAGTTTCAGAAACAGTGAACTGGGAAGCTGTGCAGGGAAGCCAGACTAATTCTCAGGATAAAGAGTATAATTATAAGAGGGCCTTTATCTGACACATGCAATCAGTGTAACCTCATTCTTTGTACCAACAATGAATCTTAAACAATAAAAAAAAAAGAGTACACATGGTGTTTGTCCAGGGTAGTTTCAGACTATCTATGGACCAGTGACTCCTGGTACTTCCTAGTCTTCCCCTTTCTAAGTAAAACTGGCCGTGGCTTCTTCGCTTCATTATAGTTGGATGTGTTCTCTATGGTTCTGTGGACATTTGGGAAACATAAGACTCACCGTTTTAGCTCATAAGTCTCTGAATCACAGGGTACTACTATTCACACTGACTTAAAGTAGCATATGTAAAAATATTGGATTTTTAGATACCCTAATGAAGAGAAATGCCGAAAACTCCTTGAAAGGAATGGTAGTGTATTTTGTTCCTTTCCAGGAAAGCAAAGAAGCAAATATCTTTGACCAGGAATACAAGTTATTACGACCTTGTAGTATTATTTCTCATTATTCATGTTTGCTTCCTATAAGATTATACATATATATATATATATAAAGTATATTTACATATACATGTGTGTGTACATGTGAGGTGTGACAATTAAGTGTGCAATCTTGCCACCATCCATTTACACTGGTAGCACTGTTCAAGCAGCGTGGCAAGGTGGTATCACCTTTGCATGTCAGTGTCTCAGAGATTGTGTCATCGTGTGGTGGTACCTTATGGAGTAGCGTTCATTACTGTTGCATGGTTCTATGGACCATCATGAGAATGCTGGAGCTTGAATTAGAGCAATGAACAACATTCATGATTTTTTGTTCCACTTAGCAAGAGTGAGAATGAAATCAGGGACCTGTTAGTCTAATTATGCCATAAAGAAAATAGCAGTGCACAAATGGATTCTTTGTTATTCTGAGGGGAGAGAAAGTATCACCAATGAAGAGAGGCCAAGGTGGCCAGTAAAGAGCAGAACTGATTAAAACGTTGAAAAATTTATTGAATTTAAAATTTTATGCATCAAAATTAATCATGACTGTGAGAAGCGTAACAGAGCAAGTAAACATTTATAGAGAAACAGGAGAATCTTAACGGAAAATCTTGGCAAACTCATGGCTCTTGTGTCACAGGAGTGCAGCAGCTCACATGGCCTGCCTGTGAAGAAGTTTTCAGCCAATGAACAAATAACTGTATTGCGGCATCCCCCCCACTCACCTGATAGGGACCCCCGAAACTTTTTTATTTATCTGAAGATAAAGGTAATATTGAAAGGAAGACACTGTGGTGAGATGCAGGACCTCAGAGGTAATATGACAATAGCTTTGAGGGCCATTCTAGGAAGAGTTCCACACTGCTTTGAAGGGTGGACTAGGCGATGGAGTCAGTGCATAGCTTTTCAAGGAGAGGACTTCCAGGCTGACCATAGGTATATCAGCAATGAGGTATTCAGCACTTTATCTAGGATGAGTTTGTTAACTTAATTATCAGATCTCCTACGTACATATTAAAAACCCAGTGGCTTGTGTGCCGCTTCTCACGTGGAAGGAGTTATACGCTCTACTTGTTGCTATCAAACTTGGCCAAGTGACTTAATGTAATGAAAGGTGAGCCAAGGCAGTGATATGCCAGGAATGAGCCGAAACTTTAAAATACATCCTGTTGTTGTGTCAGTTCTCTCTCTCTGCTGTGAGACAAGCCTGTTCCAAGTAGCAGCTGTTCTTTTAACGTGGGATCTAGAATGGAAAACATATGAAGCAGAATGTTCAGAGACAAGAACTCATCGGAACTGCTGAGGACTTGCAGCCATAGAAACAGAACATTACTGCTGAAGGAAAAATAAACACCTGCTGTTGTCAGCTAAGTTGTCTGCGCTTTTTTGTTACTCTGACTGATAAGCAGGACCACCAAATTCTTCCTGGGCTTGTTGCTCTATCTTCCCTGAATTCACAGAATATTTACTGAGTAGCCCCAATGTTTTAGCCATTGCATTAAACTCTGTGGATATAAAGAATTCAAAGAGACATTCTTTTGATTGCTCATAACGAAATAGAAACTGCTGTAGTAGATAAACACAATAAAATGTGATACGTGCTGTATGATTATGTCACTCATGGTTTCCATTTGGGTGGAGTCAGAGGATCACCTAATTCCACCTAGGAAAAAGAATCTGAAGAAAGAGTTGCAGAACAGGGAATAACAAACCTGAGTTGTGAAAGCACGCAGGAATTTACTCAAAGTAAAAGTGGAAGGGCGAACTGAGGCATGACAGACAGGGAGAATCAAGAGAGAGTCAGGAATGTGGACATACCGGGATGTCATAATCTAATCAAGGAAACTGGAGTAGAAACACTACCTAGCAGGTAGTGTGCAAAAAATGTCAGTTAGTGCCAAATTAGAACGGAACTTTCTCATGGCACTCATGATCTTGGACTTTGCCTGGCACCATGAATGATAGCAGGATGAAAAACAGATTATAAATTCAGGGAGAAAGAAAAGAATGGGTTGTACAAGTGCGTGTAAGACACCGGACTGAGATAGGGCCGTTAGGCAATTAGAGAGATAACTAACTCTTCTGCTTGCTTTGCAGGAGTGAGACCGGCAGAATTTGAGTTTCACTCTGATACACAAATGCTAGTGTTGGCCAAAGAGCAAAGCTGACAGCAACGACCTTGCATCCTCTCTGTGGATAAGCAGAGGCTCCACCACATTTTTCTAGCTCTTGCTGAGACAAGGAAGTTATAAATTTGCCCAGCTGAAAGAAGGTGAAGGTCCAGGGAGGTAGAGTAAACTTGCAGCCCCTCTATGCCACATTGTTCCCAAAGCTAAGTCTAGACCCATGTCTATATCCTGTGGTCAAAATAAAGAGAACATAGTAGTTTATTGCCAGGGGAGAAGGTGAGTGAAAGGGGGTCAGGGAAAGATAAGGGGGGAGGGAAAAGCTTTAGACATTGACATCATTTCTATCTTTATATTATTTCGTTCACATACACAGTAATTTGGTTCTCTTAATCCTTTGGGTTCTCAAGGTTCATTTGCCCAATATAGGTAACGTGAAGAAAGTGAACTGTTTCTTGTTCCAGATGTATGGTATTATCTCAGAAGAGCGAGATATCAGTTGTAAGGGAAGAAAAGATTGCATTTTAAGTTTTCTATAAGTTAATTAGAGAAAGTAGGTGGGGCATGCATAAGAATTGGGGTTCAATATTCTACTGATGGTATTAGGGGCTAAATGAGCAGTTTACCATATAAAAATAAAGTGTTGATCCACTTTTAAGCAGATAGGCATATTCAGAAGTAATGTGTGTATATATATTAGGGATCGTAAAGTAACAGCCAGAGTCACGAGGAGGTGACTAAGCATCATCGCAAGAACTTGAATTAACATCAAAAGAACCCAGAAGCCTTTCTAAGCAACACACATTTTCTGAGTCAGTCCTGCATGTATAATCAGACTTTACAAAACATTAGGATTGTTTAAGCTAAGAGGCACACGGGCATTTTCACATTCTTTTCTGCCACCGTGGGACAATGATATCTATTTTTATAAAGGCCAACAGGTCCAGGTTGACCACCAACGGCGGTGATAATAAGGCAAGCAAGGAGGCAATTTTTACATGAAGACTTTTATTACCATTCCCACTTTCCAAGAAAATAAATGAAATAAAAGTCACCCTGTTCCCATGGGGAAAAAAAAAAAAATCTTTGTTTTTTCTTTTTTCTAGTAGAAGTAAAGGAATGATGTAATTGTTCTGCTGTCCAGTTGTTTCAAATGTCTAGAAAGAAAACTAAAAGGGAAGGTCTTAAAATAAAGAAGACAGAAAAGAGAGAAGTGGAAGGACTCGAGGATCCCCCAAATAGCAGGAAAATAACTGACAGAGGAGACAGCGTCTTAAAGACCCACGTGGGAAGCAGAGCTTCAGGGGGCTCCTAATTCAGTTTCTGAACAGGAGGTCACATCTTCCCCAAAGTCACTTGTGAGAAAGCCAGGACCAGATCAATAAAAGATGTGAGACCTCGGCAATGGCTACCACTTTGATTTGGACAATAATTTTAACAAAGAAAGCTTGAGAGATTTTATAAAGTGTAATAAAATTTGCATAAAGCACCGTGTGTGGGAGATGATGTGGCCCCATGACTAAGACTAATACTGAAATCCTGAGGTTTCTGAGGATAAAATTATAGGATCATCGTAAGTAATGACCAGAAGGTCCGACAAGAACTAAAGAAATATGTAATTGTATACATTTTCCATAAGGACAAGGGTAAAACCTGCATCTCTGACCCAGGTTTGCATATATTACCAGAGTATGGACTTGTTTAAAATCAGATTTTGTCCTCATAAATTAAATGAGAGTGGAGGAAGCATAGAAACAGATCCATGAAAGGATCGGGTAAAAATATGAGCAAGGCTATGGTAGCCCGTATTTTCTTTTCCCTGTGCGTATCTCATTTTCTGCTTCACATCCGGTGCTCTAGGATAGTGAACACCTTCTGAACTGAGGCCTTTCTTTGGTTTTGCCTGTCAATTACTTTCTATTGCAGCTACTTGTTCTCTTACCTTCCAAAGTAATATTTACGATTCATGAGTCTGGAGGTTAAGGAAGCAAGTGCTTGTCTGTATGCCATAAATTAATGTTATCTGTGTAGAATTCATTACCTTGCTTTCACACACTAGAAAGGAATAATACTAATAAAAAAAAATTGCTGTCATTGTCTGTGTCCTTTGCTGGCTGAGGCTGATGTATAACAGCAGGTGCTTTTGGAAGAAATGCTGCTGGCACTTGTAAAGGCTGGCCAGACACAGCCCTGTCCTTTTTGCTTAGGGAAACAACATTGTTTCTTTTGATGTTGGACTGTCAGAGGGATTTTCGCAGACTAGCTCAGGCAAACAAAGAGGCGCAACATGAAAACGATTTCAGGACCAAGAATTGGCTGCAGAATTTGAAGACATCACCAGTCAACAATTCACGAGAAAGGTCTTTTTTCCTCCGTCTTTGAATAAACTTGCTAATCATAAAAATCTCTGCCCTTATTTGGTTTTACTTCTTACACGCATACTGTGCATACTTTAACAGCCTCAAAGCTCTGTATGTTATGTATAAATCAAAGAATATCTATCAAAATTATGTGGAAATAATCAGGATGGAGGGACAAGGTTCTGATTATTCAGTTAGTCTTCGAAAAATAATGTCATTTACAAAACAATTTCCAGAAGCTATAGTTTAATATTTCTTTGGATATACAGATTTCAAACTGTTTGTATGCAAGTTATTTTATTTGACCCTCAAAATAGCCATGAGGAAAACAACATTATGATTTCAGTTTTTTCCTATGGACAAACTGAGAATCAGAGAGGTGAAGAGTTCTGCCCCCGTCACACATCTAGGAAGGAGCAGAGTGGGGAATTATGATTGCATCATCACCCTGGGACATTTTTCTACACATCGATGTGGGAAAATATTTAGAGAATTTTCAAAGAAAATCTGTAATTATTGGTAGGAGGTGGGGAAAGAAGCTTCAAGCTGCTGTATCCGCGGGCTTGCCAGTGTCTGCCCTCATCTTTCCTTTATCCTGGTGACTTAAGCCTTCATATAGTTGCATGAAGTCACGTCCCATCCCTTGCACGTGGAGAATTCTTTGGTGCATGGACTCGTCCAGGACACATTTGCTGCAATAATCTAGCTAAATGGGTCTATAAACAATAGGATTTATTTAAAGCTATTGCTTCCTGAAAAATGGTATAGAGTTCTCTAGATCTGCAGGGACTCCTCACCATTGTCCACTTCCTACTTCTTTCTCCCACCTCCCCAACATCCACCAACGGCAGCAGAAAATCAAAGAAAAGATACTCAAAGGCAAATCGGCAGCTTGGGACAGCCCTTCTGTGCTCTGAAAACCATTGATTCAGCAAGCTTATCTCTCTAAATGCTAAAAATATGGTAATAAATATACAGATTTCAAGAGAAGATGGGGTAATAGGAAGAGAAAACATCTTTAGCTTTCAATTTATTCTCCTGAGGTCTCTTATGCCAAGAAATGTGGGTGCGCCTCCTCTTTTCATGAATAAAGCAGATAAGTTTGTAATATCAAGTGGAAACGAACTTGCACCCCAGTTTTGTTTTATCATGCAAAAAGATGGTTGCTATTTAAATAATTTTCTACAAATCTTCAGTGACAATTTTTTTTGCACCTAAAAATCACAAATGAGGGAAGATTTCTTTTATCATTTGGGTGCAGGGGGGAGTATAGAGACAAATTACCGTACTTAATGCATCTGTTCAAATCAGAACGCTCTTAATTATCATTAAAGACGTGTCTTAAAATTTCTAACTCACATTAGAGAAGACGAGTCGCTTAATACAGCAAGGTTAGTCATCAAATACATCTTACGAATTATTTGCAGTAACCTTTTTTTTTTTTTTTCTGGAAGGCCCAGTTTGTAATTGTCACATAGCCACATAGTAGATGCAGTTAGATAAGATAACGTATGTTTATAGCAATACATGTATTGTAGGATTCAATACTCTGCCATGGCTGAAATATAGAAAGTTGTAAAATGTGACCAAATATCAATTCATTTCCAGCATCACAAATAAATCTGAGAAAGTATCTTTGTTTTGAAAATAATCACATGAACGTACAGCTCAAAAAATGATAAACTACTGTCTCCTTTGTTTACACTGCATTTGCTGCTTCCTCTGCCTGGCATAATCTTCTTGGTTTTTTTCTCTCACGAATTTCCAATCAACCGCTAAGATCCATTTTAAATGTCATTTCTCCCTGAAGGTATTTTTCAATTGTTCTACACAGAGCTAATCATTCCCCCAGTCCTTGTAAGCATCCGCTAATAGCGTTTCAGAACATACTTACAGCAGCCACTAGCATGATATATGGTTAGGGATAAATCTGCGTTCTACTTATCTTTTCAGAAGTCTCACCTAACATATCTCCAGACACTCAGTCAATGCTCAATGAATACTTGTTGAATAAATATGAGAAAAAGAAATGAAAGGCTTCTTTCCTTTTTAAGCATGAATTATGTATCCGGCCCCATGCCAGGAGGAAGGATATACAGATCTTGCCCTCAACAGTTGGCAGGCTCTTGTTAGGACTCTTGCTATGAGAAACTCAGGTTATACCTTTCTATGCCTTAAAATCTCTATATAAAAAGTTGAGAGAATATTTGAAAATATGGTTTTCTGAGATTTTTTTAGGCTAAACTCTGTACATGCTACTTTCTGAATCCCGTAAATACATATGATGACTTTTCATTTCTGCACCCTCTGTTTTCTTGATCATCTCTGGTGCTCATCGCCTCTGCTCACCTCCACTACATTACTTTATAATGTTAAAATCTAATGTTTTGTTGTGCTTATTTAGCTAAACTTTTCTTACCACTTATTATGGACTGCTATATAAAATTTTGTAATTTAATCTATCAAAATTTTACTAAGAAAATGTGTCTTTATTTAAAAGAAAATCTTTGTATATATTCCTTGAAGAAGGAAACTGATGTGAGAGATGTTAAATAATTTGGCCTTAGTCAAATGGCTACTTATTAGAGGAATTGAGATCTCAACTCAAATTGGCTATCTGATCCCGATCACTGGATTGTACTGACTCACCTCCCCATTGTATTCCTTCCCTTTATATGAATGAGCACTTCCTTCATTGTGAATTTGGTGTATCTCAGGTTTTATTACTGTAACCATGCTTCATATATGTTTCCCCTATTCTTCCGATGTTGTCTCTCATACTTAACCTGGGTGACACTTAGGGACAGCAGCCCAACATTTTCTACTCTTGCTGAGAAATTTTTATCACCTGATGTCCTTGCTAAAGGTGAACATGGCCTCTGACTAAGTCCGAATGGCTGTACCTCCTCGCCACAGATGATCTGAGAAGGGAGGAACAGCTAGGCTAGTCTTTGCAATGTTGTAACTTCCAGGCATTTGTTTCTATAACATAAGTGACTCAGGCATGAAAGATGGAGCTGGAGGTCCATGTTGCATCAGAGACACAGAGTAACCCAGCTCCTGAGTCACCAGGCCTTGGATCAGGTCATTTAGTAGGGCAAGGTGATGTACAGCTTTTGACTGCTCAGAGTTCAATCGATGAGTTTTTCATTATATTTTAGCTAATTTTAGGGGTTTGCCTTTTGAATGCAACCATGACTCTGGAAAAGAATTTTGTTGCCATCATCAAAACCTTGAAACGGAGATAACAAAGAACAGAATGAAGTTTCCCCAGTCCCAAGACATAAACTTATTACCACTAAATAATAGAGTCCAAATCAGCTGATTAACTTGTCCCCTGAATTTTTTGACAGCCTAGACCTTTAATTAGATAAACTTGATGTGTTAAGAGAAGAGTGTATAACTGTAGTTTAATCCATAATAAAGGAGAAACAATCTACTCTTAGGTTAAAACAGAAGTGAAATGTGGACTTTGCTCTGCTAACAAAAGATACCATAGCTCGAAATCATGCTCTGCCTGAGTCAGCCACTTCCCACTCTAAACTAGGGGACATATTATTGACTGACCTCTATTTGTAAGGTCTGCTGCCAAATATTTATAAGGCCATATAGTCACTTTTCAAATGTAAGTTGACATATTTATAAAGTCTATTGGATTATCCTGACAAATGAAATATGTACATATGAGAGAGGATCATAGAGGACTCTCAGAAACAAAGCCACCCAGATTATTTTAGTGAGTCCTGTTAGTGCTGCTAAGCATCAGAAGATATGAGGTGGCAAAGTAAAATTTATTGATGGAAAGTGTCTGCATATGTACTTTTTAGGAACACTGTATATCAGCAGCTCTCTAGACTAGAAGATGCATGGGCCTTCTTGGCTGCTAAGTATGAAGCTTTCCATTTTGATTATCCTAGAACAATTACCTCCAAATCACCAACCTAGAGAGTGGGTCATACACAAACAGTTGGAATTGGCATAAAGTACATGACGAATGGATCCCCAACTAGGAAAATTAACACAAAACTCAAAGCACAAAATACACTCACACACATGCACACACACACACCCCACAGAAGTTTAACAGACATGGAGACATGCTTAAATTGAACCAAACCTAAGCAAATCACATGAGCTCCCTGGCAGACAAAAAAAAATAAAGAAAATCATATTTAAGTGGGCATTCATAACTGCACAGCCATCTGTAGTATTTCCCTCAGAGGAGCTCCGAAGCACTAGAGACCAGGAGCGTGCTCTTCATAAACAGCCCATGAAACAGTCATATTTGCTCAGCAAGTACACTCTTCTTTGCAAGATGAAGAGTATTTTCTGAACTGATGCTAAGGCTAGTAACTAGCTCCAGGGATTTCTCCCTAGCCCTAACAACATCTGGTTCTATGACTTGTGGAAAATCCAGGACTCATATTTCTCAACTTTAAAATAAAGATACAAACAGTGTCATCCTCATGAGTTATTGGCGAAGATTAAATGAGTTACTCTAAAGAGTCCCAGCTGCATTTTAAGCACATGAAAAGGAAAAAAAAAAAAAAAGCACATAAAGATTACGATATCTTTCTCACAAATGAGGAAACAACATACAAGATTATGAAATAACATGCACTCCACACACTAGTATAATGATACTAGTAAACGGTAAAGTTAGAAGTGAAAAACAGATGACTTGATTCCAGAAATTATGAAAGCTTTCCATCACCATGTAAGTGTATTGTGTCTTTGTCCAAAATATTATATGCCTGTTGCATTGATTGTGTGTGTTTGTTTTTGCAGTTGATTCCATACTTGAAGGATGATGAGAAGGACCTGATCTGTCTCTAGGACCAGAAGAGGAAAAACAACAGCTGGAGATAATGCTACTTTGCAACTGGGTGCAATATGTGCTGTGGCAGTAAGTTATCATCCACTGGGAACAGAGTAACAGCACTTACAGTTGAAACTACACCTGATGGGTCATAATAGTGGAGGAAAATTTAAATTTTATGCATGGGAAAAATATTTTCTAGACAATGAGCAGAATAGAGAAGAAATATTTGGAAATGTCTGCCAAGTCTATTCCATTTTTTTATTTAAAAATGGAGGAAGAGTGCATTACCCAGGCATATCCTTTTTCATCATAAAAATGACAGAAGGTGACACAAAAAGAGATAGAAATAAAGGTACTCAAATACAGAAACGAAGACAGGGGCCATTGTTTTGTGGACACAAAGAGACAAAAATGTGTTTTTGTCCAAATTGTATAACTATTGCATTGGGGATTATTACTTTTTGTGTGTTTCTTAACTTCTCTGTACTTTAATTTTATACCACTGACACTGAGACTAAAAGTGCCTATTTCAGAAAAGAAATTCACATTTCCGGTTCTGAAGTTGTCTTTTCTTGTTCTTGGGATCCATTGTATTCACTTATATTGTCAAATGAATTTCTTATTTGTTTTATTTAATCTACATCTTCATCTACACTCCACTCACTAAAATGGTTATCTAAAAAAATCCCAGACTCACCATGAAGGACCAAATCAATCTTCTTTCTCTTTTCACTTCCTCACATCCTCTCTAGATCAGACTAACAATATTAACATTGACTTATCATGATTTAGTGGATAGTTAGAAGACCAGTCCTCAGATACCTTGCCAGCTCTGGTGCAGTCTGAGGGCAAGCTCACCTAACCCAGACCTGCTCATCTGCTATCCCTCATTACTCTCTGCAGTGGCAGAGAAAGCCACTCACCAGCTGTGGCAATCAAGTATTTCAGCTGAGGGTCCAGACTCAGTCCCAGGACCCTAAAACAAAATAGCAGCTTGTTCCTTCTAGCAAGTGCCATGTACTGACATAGAGGTCAATTTGCATGCTCTTTACAATTGGTGACTCAGTCATAGAAGGTGTAACTAGTTACACCTTATGAAACTAATATATTAGTTTCATCCAAATGCATCACCCACTGTCTCAGTCATTAAAATCATCATGTCATCATCTAAACAAAAGAAAACCTGAAAATAAGAAGCAAAAACTTCTCCAAATTAAAAAGAATCAGTGAAAGAACTCCAAATACATGAAAAATCAGAATGAAGGGACACAAGCATCAAAAAACAATAAATCTATACCAATAGAAACCAACGAAAATGAGAATACTAAAATGAATGTTAAAGTACTAGGATTATGAATTGTAAGGGAGTTCAATAAAGTAGAAGAAAAAAGAAGACTCTCAACAATAACAAAAATCCCCTCAAAAACAATGCAAAAAATGAATGAAAAATTTATTCAAGGAAATACAAAACAGAATGGAAAGCTTTAAGAATAGAGTAGATCAGGTAGAAGAAAGAATTTCAGAGATATAAGATAACACCTTTGACTTAATCAAGTCAGTCAAAGAGAAAGAAAAGAGAAATAAGAGGAATGAATGAATCTGCAAGAAATATGGAATCATGTAAAAAGACATAACATAAGAATCATAGGCATCTGAGAGTGAAGAAGAAAATGCACAGGGCTGGAAAACCTAAATGAGGGAAAACATGAGGAAAAAGCCCCAGGTCTTCCTAGAAATCTGGACACCCAAGTACTAGAAGCACAATAGACCCCTGGGACATAAGTTAACAAGACATGGTCACTATGACATGTAATCTCTTAAGACTGGCTAAAGTTAACATAGAAGAGGCATTTCTATGAACTATAAGTGTAAAAGATCAGATAATGTACAAAGAAACTTATCTAACGTAACTGTATGTTATCTAACTTAACTGCAGACTTCTCAACTGAGACCTTTCAAACTAAAAGAGACTATGGTCCCATTTCAATCTTCTCATAAAGAATAATGGCCAGTCAAGTTTTTGTATCTAGCAAAAGTGCTTTTCTCATCTGAGGGAGAAATAAAGACTTGCTCAAACAAGCAAATGCTGAGAGAAATTGTCAAGATCAGAAATGCCCTGCAGGAGTATTCAGATCTGCAGTATACATTGATCAGCACAAGAGATACCCACTATAGGTGAAAGGCATATATGCCTCTGGCTAAAAAAGCTGTTTGAGAGAGAGCAGTGAAAAGACTTTGTGTGGGCATACTTCTGAGAAATGGAGGCAGAATCCCATTTAGGCCAGGTTGGTTGCCGGCATAAAACCCGCCTGACTTAAGGCCCACATGGGAGTGGAGGTTTGCACACAAATTTCTGTATGCCCTAGAAGTTTCTCCATGCCTTATTTTAAAGATCGAAGTAACTGCCTCCAAATAGCAAGGTCAGTAGGACAGACTTTCAAACCATCTCTTTCCTCCATAGCCTCAGGCTTCATTAGATAAGAACAAAAGAAGTAATGGCTAACAACATGTTCTCCATTAAGTTATGTTAAACCAGGTTATGTTGAAAGGGTTATGCTTGAGGTGTATGTTGGGTGGATTATCAGATTACTAGGGAGGAGCTACTTAAAAGGCCAGTAGTCACAAGATGTTCAAATGGATTAATGAAGTCATTGATGTCCAATGCACATGTGCTGAATAAAGTCATTGATGTCTGATGCACATGTGCAGAGGGATTATAATTAGTATTAATGAGGTCATTGATGTATAGCGTGCATGTACAAGATTGACTATATAAACCAACAGTAAATAAAGAAAGGTCACCATTTTGCCTGAGCAAGCAATGTGTTTATTTAAAACACAATTTCAATAAGCATGCTTATTCTACAGACATGGCTTTTCTGTGAGACCCTAACTGCAATACCCACCAGTGTCAAACCACACAAATTGCTAATGTTCAGAGGCCAGATATCATAATGGCTCAAGGGATAAAATACTAAAGTAAAGTTCTACTCAATAGGATGAATGGAATGCACACCTTTTATCAATTCTTTCAATAAATGTGAATGGATTAAACTTCCCTCTTCAGAGATACAGGCTGGGTTAATGGACAAAAAAATACAGGTCAAGTATCTATTATCACCAGGTAACACATCTATTCAACAAGCACTCAATCAGACTCAAAATGGGGATATGAAAAACAACATTTCATGCAAATGCAAGCAAAAGGAAAGCTGGTGTAGCCATATTCATATTAGATAACATAGACTTTAAAGCCACAAAATTGAGAAAAGATAAATATAGTCATTTTATAATGGTAAAGAGAACAGTTCGACAAGAAACTATAACAATTCTAAATATTTATGCACCCAACTCAGGAACACGTAGATTTAGAAAGCAAGCTTAACTGCATTTAAATAAAATGATAAACAGCAAAATTATAATCACCCTGCACTTCAACAACCCAATGGAAGGACTGTACAGACCTCTAAGCAGAAAATTAACAAAGAAACATGAAACTTCAGTGCAAAACTATAGCAAATGAGGCTAACAGGCATTTACAGAAGATACTATCCTCAAACTACTAATTATGGATTTTTCTTACCAGCATATGAAAGATTTTCCAAGAGTGATCATGTTCATATGGCACAAATCTTATCTCAACAAATTAAAAAAAAGGAGAAATTATATCATATATCTTCTCAGACTATAGTGGAACGAAATTAGAAATCAACTTCAATAGAAACACTCAATTCTACACAAGGTCATGGAAATTAAACAAATTACTGCTGAATGATTGTTGGTAAGGGAGGGAATGAAAATGAAAATTATAAGCTTTTGAACTAAAAGACAAAGGGGATACAAGTTACTAAAATCTGTGGGATCAGCAAAAATAGTCCCAAGAGGAAAATTGATAGCTTTAAATGCTTACATCTAAAACAAAATCAAAAATTAAAACAAGCAAACAAAAAACCATAGAAAAGTCACAAATCAACAATCTAATGAATCTTCTTCAGCATTTAGAAAAGGAAGAGCAAAACAATTCCAAACCCAACAGAAAAAAAGAAATAACTAAGGTCAGAGCAGACTTATATGAAATCATTTCAAAAGATAATGAAAAAATTGTTGGTTCTTTGAAAAGACAAGCAAACTGATGGAACTCTTGCTATCTTAAAACCAGAAAGGAAATTAGCTCAGTCAAAAATGAAAAGGGAGATATTACAGCTGATCCCACAGAAATACAAAACATCACATCTGAATAGCATAAAACACTCTGTGCATATAAGCTATAAAATATTGAAGAAATAAACAAATTCTTGGAAACACATAGTCTCCCTATGCTCAATCAAAAGAAATAGAACTTCTAAACAGACCAATATCACATAATGAAATTGCGCAGTGATTTAAAAATTAAAAAAAAAAATCTTCCAATGAAAAAGTTCTGCCTCAAATGGTTTCACAGCCAAAATTACCAACCTACAAAGCAAACCAGAAAACCTACAAAGCATACTGCAGAAAGTATGTCATAACATTAAGAAATCAGGAATCCTAACCAATTTGTTATATGGCCAGCATCGCCTTGGTACCAAAGCCAAGAAAGGACACAACAAAAAAGAAAAGTACTGATCAATATCCCTTATGAATATAGATGTGAAAAATAACAATATTTTTTTAATTGAATTCAGAACCCCCTACCCACCAAAATAATCCACTACAACCAAAAGGGCTTCATCTATAGGGGTATAAAAGTTCAACATATGAAAATCTATAAATATGATTCACCGCATAAAGAAAAGCAATAACATACACCATATGATCATCTCAATAGATGCATAGAAAGCATTTGGGAAGTTTAGCATCCTTTTCTGATGTGAAGAACACAATTAAATTCAAGTGGGGAAGGGAAGATAGGACCAGGAGGGTGGGAGGTAGGGTAGGCAGGGAGATTGTTAAGCTCTCACCTAATAGGCATAATGTAAAGGTATACAGCCTACCCTCTGGGTGAAAGGCTCAACTACAACCTGAACATTGGCAAATGCAAAAAAGGTAACCAAATCATTTGTACCCTCATATTAATTTGAAATAATAAAAACTCTTTAAAAATAAGCATAGATGAAACATACCTCAAAATGATAAAAGCCCCATATATGACAAACTCATGGTCAACATCATACTAATTGGGTAAAAATTGAAAATTGACAGCTTTTCTGCTTAGTTATGGAACTAGACCAGGTTACCCACTATCACCAGTTCTATTCAACATAGTGCTGGAAGTCCAAGCCAGAGCATATAGGAAAGAAAAGGAAAGGAGAGCTATCCAAATGGAAAGAAAAGCTCAAACTATTGCTCTTTGCTAATGATATGATCTTATATCTGGAAAACCCCAAAGATTCCGCCAAGAGAGTTGTGAAATTGATAAATTCAGCAGTTTCAGGTTAAAAAATCAATATTCACTAATCACTAGCATTCCTACATACCAAAAACAGTCAAGCTAAGAATCAATATCTTCATAGTACCTTTCATAATAGGTAAAAAGAAAATTAAATATATTTAGGACTATATTTTACCAAAGAGGTAAAAGATCTTTACTGTTAAAATGGTTATCCAGGAAGGAAATCACAGATAAACAAAGGAAAAATACATAGTGTCCGGGGATGCTCAGAATCAACATTCTCAAAATGTCTTTACTTCCCAAAATAATCTACAGATTCAATGTGAGAACCATCAAAATATCAACATCACTTTTTGCAGATACAGAAAAATAATTCTACACTTTGTATGAAACCAGAAAAGAGCTCAAATATCCAAGGAAACCTTAAACAAAAATACGTATTGGGAGAGATATTTTTATATACTTCAAACTTACTTGAAGATTATGGTAACCAAAACAGTATGGCACTGACACAAGAACAGAGACATAAATTAATGGATCAAAACAGAACACCCAGTTATAATGTCGTCCTGATATTGCCATCTGATCTCTGACAAAGCAAGTAACAGTATACATTGGGGGAAAGAATCACTATTCAATAAATGGTGCTGGGAAAATTAGATAGCCACATCTCTAAGTTTAAAACATATCCTCTCACCACTAATAGAATTAATGTGCAATGGATAGCAGACCTAAACCAAAGTCATAAAACTATACTAGAAAAAAATTTACAAAAACTTTTATAGACATTGGCCTAGGCAAAGAATTTATGAAGAAGGCTCCCCCCAAACAATCACAACAAGAACAAAAATTAACAGATAAGATCTGATTAAATAAAAATCTTTTTTTCACAAGCAAGGAAACAATCAACAGAGCAAACGGGCAACCTGCAGAATGGAAGAAAGTATTTGCATGCCATACATCTGATAAAAGGCTGATAACCAGAATTGATAAAGACATTAAGAAAATAAGCAAGAAAAATTCAAACAACCCTATTAAAAAGTGGGAAAAATATATGAACAGAAGCTTTCAAAAGAATATAGACTTATGGTGAGCAAACATATTTAAAAAATTTCTCAGCATTTCTAGTCATCTGGGAAATGCAAATCAAACCCACAACGAGGTATAAACTAACTCCAGTGAGACTATCTTTTATGAAAGATTCTCCCAAACAAAAGATGATGGTGTGGATACAGAAATAAACAATTAATTTTTTTTTTTTTATCTCACTACCCACTAGTACAACCTCTATGGAAATTCATGTGAGTGTGTCTGAAAGAACTCAAAGCAGACTTACTGTTTGATCCTGCAATCCCACTGTTGGGTATTTACCCAAAGGAAAAACCTTCATTTTATCAAAAAGACCCACGTGCGTGAATGTTTATTGCAGCATATATTGCAATTGCAAAGACATGGAACCAGCCCAAGTGTCCAGCCATACATGAGTGGAATAATAAAATGTAGTACATGTATACCATGGAGTACTATTCAGCCATTAAAAACAATGATCAGCTAATACATTTTGCAATAATCTGGACGGCACTAGACACCATTCATCTAAATGAAGTTTTGTAAGAATAGAAAAACAACATTTACTCACTACTAAATTGAAAGTAATTAATCAACTCCCATGTGCTCATTTGGTAGTAAATGTCAATGAGAAGCATGCAGGTGAGAGTGTGCAGGACAGGAGGGGAGGGGCAAATTCACACGTACAATGCTCGCCAGCCAGCTGAGGGGCACACTACCACTTCAGCTAGACTTTACAAAGCAATTCGTATAACCAAAACATTTTTTACCCCCATAATATCCTGAAATATAAATCAACCAATCAATTAATCAATCAATAAAACAAAACAAGTCCTAGACTTAGTCCAGGTCTGCCTTCTGACTCTATCAGTCAGTGATTGTGTTCTTAACATTTCTTTGCCTCCGTTTTATATCACTGACATGGAAATTCTAATGAGAAAGTGCATGGAACAGTGACTTTGGGCATGGCAGGAAAAGAACAAAGGGCAGGTAACAGCTGTCATTTACCTCCACCCTGAATTCTCTGTTTAGATTTCGCATTCATTTATTCAAAATAAAATTTATCTTTGACACATCCCTCTTTATTATGCCATTTTATGCAAATAAGAACCAAGATCTACTATTTTTAAAACCCCAACTGTCTGTCATCTACTTACACTTCCTTAGTTTAGCTTCCACCTGGATGTAATTTCCCTCCACAGATTGTGTTTAGGAATTTTATTTTTTACATAATATCACTTACATGGTGTATATTTCCATATCTTCTCTTTTCAAATCTGTGTTTACTGTTCCATTAATGTATCATTAAAACATCTTGCTTTGAGGCCTGTAAATAACTGGTGCTACTTTTTTTCTTGGTTTACATAGAAGGTAGGACTCTAAATACTAGTAGCATAGTCTTACGTGTCAGCTAGAAAGTGTCCTGCAACTTGATTTGCTACAAACAAATCACTCCACTGAAAGATTCACTACCTTATTCTCCTATTAACATGGGTTGAGGACACTTGTGTACCCACATAAACACCGTACATTATAATGGGTCAATGATAATATTTAATTGCATTAATTGGAATTTTCTTGATTGAATTGATTGAAACGTTTTTATATGCTTATTTTAAATTTTGTGAAATAACCTTTTTTTCTTTGTGGTTATTGTTTTTCTTATCAAATTATATGACTGCATATATATGTATATATGTATATACTCTTTTTTCTGTATATATGTACATGTGTACATAAATGCATACATAAAAAATGTGAAAAATGTATACACAATTTAAGAAGGAAAAAAACTGTGTTAAAATTGTAATAATATATATTGATTGTCAGAGAGCAGACAGAGAGAAAGCTCTAGTGTCTCTTCTCACAAGAGAAGCCAACCAATGAATGTTATTTTTGTTATAGGAGCCAATACCAACTAAATCATATATGTTGTAAGGGTTATATTTTATTGTGTTCTTCTTTTTTATTGTCATAACAAGATTTTTAAAATTCTTATTTGCTTGACTTACAAAGTTGTTGTATTTGATTATACTATCTCTTTTAAAAAATTTTATCTAGGGCTGGGCGTAGTTCCTCATGCCTGTAATCCTAGCACTCTGGGACGACTAGGCAGGTGGATTCCCTGAGCTCACAGGTGTGAGACCAGCTTGAGCCAGAGGGAGACCCTGTCTCTAAAAGTGGCTGGACACTGTGGCAGGTGCCTGTAGTCCTAGCTATTTGGGAGACTGAAGCAAGAGAATCACTAGAGCCCAAGAGTCAGGGTTCCTGTGAGCTATGATATCACACACTCTACAGAGGGCAACAAAGTGAGACTCTGTCCCCCACAAAAAATAAATAAATAAAAATTTTATCTAAGAAGATTCTCTTTATATCATGAATTTTGTGTAAGATAATAAGAATGGAATCTAACATTATTTCATATTACATTATAGTTTTAACTATTTTAACTTCATGGTGCATTTTGATGTCTTAATAGTAATTAAGTATGTTCCTTAATTAGTACACTATATTAAAATTTTATTGACTGTCATTGCATGTTTTCTATATAGATTATCCTAAATTTTTTTACACATATTTATTGAAAGCACATATAATTTATAGATCAAGTTGGGAAGACATGACGTGTTGAAACTATTAAACCTTCTGTCAGGAACACAGCACCTCATTCTCTTTCTTAGTTATGAGGAAGCTTGATGGTAGATAAAAAGGTAGATAGATATCAGTAAATATTCATGACTTCCATTGTATAGGTTTGGTACATTTTAGGAAAATTTCGCAAAAGATGCATCTATTAGAAAGTAGATTTCTATGAATGAATTGTGTCCCTCAAAATTTGTGTGTTGAAGCCCCAAGTGTGTGAATGTATTTGGAGATAGAGCCTTTAAGATGATGATTAAGGTTAAATGAGGTCATTAGCATGGCACTTTTATCAAATAAGAAGCGGAACTTGAGAGTTCCTGTCCTCTCTCTCTCTCTCTTTTTCTTTCCCTCTTTCCCTCCCTGACCTCCCCAACCCCAACACACACACAAAGAAGAGCTGACAGGGCTGCAGAGTGAGAAGATAGCTAAATGTAAGCTAAGCAAACAGGCCTTGGAATGTACACCTACACTGCCAGAACATTGAAGAGGGGCTCTCCAGCCTCCTAATATGAGAATTAAATTTCTGATGTTTAAGCCACTCCGTCTATGGCAGGCGTCCTCAAACTATGGCCCTCAGGCCATATACCGCCCACCTAGGACATTTATCCGGCCCACCAGGTGTTTTTGCCACCGCTGCCTGTCCTGCTTAGCAGCCAACTCATCCCAAGGCCTGCAGTCCCACCCTCTAACTGTCTGAGGGACAGTGAACTGGCCCCCTGTTTAAAAAGTTTGAGGCCCCCTGGTCTCTGGTATTTTGTTACCACTGCCTGAGCAGAATGACATACATACATATTTTACTCTCCTGCCACACGTCATTTAAAAGTGCTTCATTGGTTTCCTGCCCATTCTTTTAACTTCAGTATGCCCAGAGTTCTCTTTGCTCTTTCCTTTTAAGGGTGTCTTCTAGATCTAAAATGTACTTATGCTTTCATCTTAGAGCCTCCTAGAATCTCTTTTATCATCCTACAAAATGTATTCTATTCCTCAAACCTACCCTGCACATTTTACCATTTTAAAGTATAATGATATCTTTACGTTTCCCTTCTAAATTGTGAGTTTCATAAGTTTCTTGAAGGGATGATTTGTGCTTCATTTACATGTTTTATCTCTAAAGCAGTTACATGTATGAAAGTAGTTGAATTAATTGATTCATGTATTAGTTGTTTCACTACTGTGGTCCCCAACTCCTGGGTCTCAGACCAAGTATTTTTTGTCAAGTTTAATCATTTATTTTTGCTTTGTTGATTAGCTGTGCATAAGCTTTTTAATTTAATAAAGTTGCAGTTATTTATTCTTATTATTGTTGTGATTGCCATTGTGGTCTTCATAAAATCTCGACCTAAGTCAATATCTAGAAGAGTTTTTCCAACATTTTCTTTCAGCATTGCTATGGTTGTATGCCTTACAAATAAGTGTTTTATCCGTCTTGAATTAATTTTTGTGGGTATTGAGAGAGATGGATCATGTTTATTCTTCTGAATGTGGCTACCTAATTCTTCCAGCACCATTTACTGAATAGAGCTTCTTTCCCCAGTGTGTATTGATGTCTGCTTTGTCAAACATCAGTTGACTGCATATGGGTGGTTTTATATCTGGGTTTTCTGTTCTGTTCTTCTGGTCTATGTCTCTACTTTTGTGCCCATACTATGCTGTTTTGGTTACTATAGCCTTGTAGTATAGTTTGAAGTCAGGTAATATGTTACCTCCACGTAGCTTTTCTTTTAGCTTAAGATTATTTTGGCTCTTCAGGCTCTTTTCTGGTTCCAAATGAAACTCAGAATTATTTTTTTCTAGGTCTATGAAAATGACAATGGCATTTTGGTGGAGAGTGCATTGAATCTGTAAATCACTTTGGGTAGTACAGATACATTAACAATGTTGATTCTACCACTCAATAAACATGATACATTTTTCTTTTTGTTTGCATTATCTGCAATTTCTTTCCTGAGCAATATATATATATGTATATATTCAGTGCAGTATTTCATTTCATGAATCTGATATTTTTAATTTATCTTCTTAATTGATAATAGACACGGGGTTATTACAAGTTTGAGATTGCATTGCAATGATTAGTGTGTTTATGAACATTATTGTCTCTGTGTGTATATATGTCAATATGAATGAGTGTATATATGTATATGTACAAAGATATATCTGTTAAGTATACAGATGGTAGGGTTTGTTTTTAGGTATTCCTAGAAAATGTAATTCACCTTTAATACATAAAGACAGTTTCTGAAGGTAATAATTTTTTTTACTTTAACTAGCAATATTTGGTGATTTTAGTTGTCTTAAATCCTCACCAATATTTATTATTGTCTTTTTAAAATATTGGCTCTTTTTAGCACCATATTACTGCTAATATATTCATTGATATTGATCCACCAAATGATTTCAATTGTCTTATAAAACTAAGACCACATGGAGAAAGGAGAAACAAGCCTCTGTTTCTTAATATGCCTGAGGACCATATGTCTTTTGTCTCTCCCAAAGCAAATAAACTTTCTACATTTTCAAAGATATTAATGTAAAGGAAATAAAGGAAATGTTGTAAGTTTGACACCACTTAATACAGCTGTTTTACATTGAATAAAAGAACTGATTTCAGCAGAAGAAATTTTTACTCAGAGTTCTGAGAGGAAATTCTTTAAAGTGATAAATTATAGATTTAGAGTTTCTGGCTTACCCTTTCTTGGAAGACTTTTTACATTATATTCACATTCCCAGATTTCTTCACTCTTTTATCTCAAATAGCTACAGTGTTTGAAAAGAATCACCACCTCATCCTCACACTAACAGTGTAATTACTTTATTCAAATATTAGAAGTTATTTTTATGGACAAATGAGTCATTTCTTAGTAAATATTCATTGCACTTATAAGAACTCCATTAGTACTTAAAAATCAAAATCTAGTAATAAATAATAATTATTAATGTAAGATGTTTCTCCTTCATATATATTTGTATTATAAGATTGATGAGAATTTGATATTATAAAAAATTAAAATACAAAAACATACCCCTGGCATAGACTTCTGAATTTGCTCAAAAATACAAAAATAGGTGGACTTTTGTGTGTCTGTACATATATATAGGTCTCTACAGAAGTTTTGAGACAGAGTTTGTTATAGTTCATTATTTCTTTTCCAAGAAACACAGTCGATGGCATCCTTTCTGATTCACTTCTATAAATTTCAACTTGCTCAAATAATTGGTGTCCTTGGGAGGATAATTTGTTTGGATCTATACAGATTTTATGTTTCTTGACTTTTGTGTACCTCAAAACTTTCAGAATTACCCACATGTATATTAAGGATAAGTAAATAACTAACTAAATAAATAAATAACAAATTATTTTATATTTTACAGAACACAGCACACAATTTTATCTGCCACCTGTATTAATTCCTGTGAAAACCTATATTAAAATTCTGGTATTAATTTCTGTGAAAACAGTTGTTAAAATGCTGAAGTGACTTCATACTTCCTTAGTAAAATGAGGCACCAATACTCACTGATTTTCCGAATTGCTCCGAGTCTTCATTTTGCTTTGATGTTCTACAAATCATATTTAATTTTTTATTGTTTTCCAATAATAATCTTCCCTGAATAGTTGTGATATGTGTGACATACCCAGACATCAACAATCTTGAAGTCAACCCTTTTGAGCAATGTTAGTTATCTGATCTATCTAATTAGAACACCTAGTATTTTTAACTTGAAAAGTATTATAGTAAATATGCAGTGTTTGAAAATGGTCTTTTCAATATGGAGTGAGTATACTATTGCAAATGCATGTTTTTAACAACCTGATGCAGAGAAGACTTTATGGCATACTCTAGAAGCACACTGTGCTTTTTTTAAAATTATAATTCCCTTTCTTTTTGAAGAGATAATCACTATGTCATCTTTCATTAACAATCTTACTTTTTTATAATTTTTGTCACTTATGTGTGCTTACGTGTGTGAATGTGTGTGTGTGTGTGTGTAGAATAGCATGAATGGATGATGAAGGAAGTACAGTTTAAAGACTAGAATGATAAAAATGTATGTAATACAGTGGTAAATTATTTGGTGATAATAATTTTAAATGTTGATAATATCCATCTGATAATCTGGCATTAACAGGAGAGGTTAGAAGAAAGAATCATGATAGGGTGTTCTTTGGTTTCAGTTAGCTGCATTTGACAAAACTTCATCAGAAAGCAGTGTGTGCAGAAAAGAATAGTCTGGCCTAGACTTGAAAGAGAATAAAGAAAGTTCAGTGATTCACGGATACACATGTCTGGAATAAGCAACTAAGAAAAGACACGAGCTGGGAAGCTTTGAACAATAAATGCCATTAGAACTCTGCCTTGAAATAAAGATCAAATCTAGTATTTAACCCTTGTAAAAATATCTGGCTAGAATCAAATGTTACCTAAGAATCTTTTTATTTGGAAAAAAAAACCCAAAAATAGTAACTCAAGAAAAAATGAACTGACTGTCAGCCTGCTTCTCCTTGTTTTATATTGTGGTCAATACGTGGTAATTACTGATTTTTTTTTTTTTTTTGGATCCTATGAGTAAAAAAGGATCACATTATTTCCTCTGTAAATAATTCTGTTATAGATTTGTACTTGAAGTTCTATTGTAATAACTAAGAAATTAACTCTAGCTGAGATTCTAGTATAAAATGAAATCAGACATCGTTCTAACTGCAAATTCGAACAAACACTCTAAAATTCCTTAACATTAAATAAGGTTTTCATTTTAAGCTAATTGATCCAACTATATGCATTTTACCTATCCATCCTCAAGTCTGTTGGAATTATAATAAAATTTGATAAATTTAAATACAGACAATGATGAAAGTAAGATAAAATATAGAGGGTAAGATGCTATTTGCAATCCAGAAAGTTAGGTTAAGTGATTCAAAAGTATAAGTTGGCCAGTGTCATATAAGAAAGAGTTAAGCCCAAGAAAAGAAAGCCACAACCATGAATGTAGAGATGTATGTAGGCAGATACTATGCTATTTATTACAGAGATTAATTACAATACTTTTAATTATTACATTAATTATATGTGTAGAGCTACTGTATTTTCATTGAGATGAACCAAGTCAGTCTGCTCTTCACCTTTTCCCTTCTACTAATGGGAAAGTCTGGAAAAAGAAGTCAATATCTTCAAGCTATGGTCCCAGGACAAAACTAGAAAATGTATCTTAGAAAACATATTAACAAACTTGGTGTAGGCTCAACATCCTAGGATATAAGAAATGTCAAAAATTGTGTGAATTTAAACTGTCACAATGAGCATAGAGAAGGGGAACATACTCTCCCACCTCCCAAAAAATAATAACAAAAGTCACACTTTTCCCAGGAGAATACATTAAATTGTTTGCATAGAGAAAAGTTACAATTACTTGATGTACATTTGAACAGTCTCCCAAGACAAAGAGTTTTCTTAAAATCACATATCAATAGTGATTCCCAACCCAGTTGTGTGCTGGAGTTATCTAAATAACCGTAAAATATGGTATTACCTGGACCTACCACTGGGGATTCTGAACTGAATGGTCAGGGAATCAATAGGGAGGCCTGGGAATCAATATTTTGAAATAGTTCTGCAGGTGATTTCAAAGTACAGTCAAGTTTGAAAATCATTGTAAAGTCATTCTTCAGAGGACTCTATTCTGTGAACTTGATGTCATCTTTGCTAGTGTAGTCAGGCTCCCCAACGACTAACCACACACCCTTTCATTTGGTTTACTGACTGTACTTTAGTTCAAGCAAAATTCACTGAGGTCACCCAGATTTAGCAAATATCTCGCTTTGCTTACTACAACACCATGGTGGTATTGTACCCCCTATGACCTGAAAAGATAGAGCTGGACTCCCACTTAAATGTAATTAATTGGTAATTTATTTTACCCGCCACAGGGGCTGCCACTTTGAGAGGCAGTCAGCCATGAAGTAGGGGGTAGGTTGCTTTTTATAATTTTGAGCAAGCATACTGGTACGGAAGCAAGACATGGCTGGTTAGCTTAGGGCAGCGGGGCTACAACTTGGTTGACAATGGATACATCTCAAATCATAATGGTCATGGTTATACAACAGTAATTAATCAAGCCTCGGTGAGTTTTCCACCATTGTTCATCTACTGAGAACTTGGGGGTTTTGTGAAACTTGGGACTTTCCGTGCCTCTTTGAATTTTGGAGAGCATGGGAACCTGGCTGGGAGGCCCATAGGGTGGAGGAGCAGGGGAACAGGAGAGGGCAGGAGCTCGGCCATGGGGTGGGGGAATGGGAGAAGGCAGGGGGAACTGGGGGGAACAGGAGCTCACAACAGTGGCTCTTCTCAGGGGTAAACCAATTCATAATTTATCAGAAATACAATGTTCCAGATGACTGGAGATTTACCTGAAGAACTTAGTCAGAAGATGTCCTGCAGGACAGCCTGTGTCAAGCACCATGGAAAATCATAAAGTTTAAGCATTATAGAGCCTGATTTCTTCATCAATTAACCTCAAAATGTTTATCATGAATCTGCATCACATCTTGTCCTAAACCTTATTAGTAGAGGAATGGTGGATTTGAATAATTCAGAGACTTGTGAGCAGCTGGAATCAGATTTTCAAACCTACAATTAAGGTAAATTCTAGCTCACATATTCGACTATTTTAACAAGATCCTGACATTTTATAAACTCCATTCATTTACAGCTTTCTGCAGTTAGCTTTCTATTTCAGGAAATGATTAGTGTGGAACAAGAAACTTCAAAATGTACATTTTTAATGTGCATATGCTACCTTTTATGATAATTAAACTAATTATTAATTTATTGATATTAAAGGACAAACAGTGTTACAAACACCAATAACAATATTCCAAAAGGAGAAGAACTAAGAGAAACCCTACAGACAACTGAAAATGTAAGAACAAAAGACATTTGGGATAAGTTTAGTGTTAGCATAATTTATTTACATCAAATGTCTTTTTCTCCTTAACTTTTCAGTTTCAAAACAGTTTTACCCACTATCCTAGAGAAATAATTTCAAGTAGGCACAAAGAGACAGATAAAAACATTCACTTCACTTTGCATTAAAATATAAATATATAGAAATATTGCCATCAGAATTAAAAGGATTCAATACATTGTGATAAATTATACGATGAAATTTATTCAGCAATTAGGAAGAATGAGGAAGATATAGTATATATAATGACATAAAATATTTGAAAACATTTCAAATGTGTTTCCAAACAATACCTAAAAAGAAGCCCATTTGTACAAAACAAAAGGAAATATACAGTGAGTAAAGGATAAAAAATTGCTTACTGGGTCCAGGTACTTTTTTGGGGGGTGATGGAAACACTAAAACCCAGACTTCATCAGTATACTATATATATGTATATACATGTGTGTGTATATATATATACACACATACATATATGTATACATACACACATACACATATATATGCAATAAATTTGCACTTGTACCCCCAAATATATTGAAATAAAAATATATATACAGTTTTTCCCACAAAGCCCAACTCAATGATTTTGTACATTTAAAGGTTATTTAGAGTTTCTTTTCTAAATTTCAGAATATTACAGATTTACAAATATTTTGGTTACCTGAAGTGCTTTTGTACAGTGTGAGTCAAAGTTATTCAAATAGCGTGCCTCTCATATGGACGGCTTGCCCTGTACTGTCAGGTGTGAGTTTACTCCTCCCTTCTTACCCCCCCACCTACTTGCTTTCCATTGAGTTTTACTAACAAATGCACCCATGGAGTTGATCAATTACTTCCAGTTTAATGGCGAGTGCCTGTAGTGTTTCTTTTTTCATTCTTGTGAAATTTCACTTTGAACAATGGTCACAAGCTCCATCCAGATTGTTGCAAAAGGTATTAGTTCATCAGTTCATCAATGATATGCATATACCACATTTTATTGACCCACTCGTACATGTACTGATGGACACGGGCTGGGTCCACATCTTTGTGATCATGAATTGTGTTGAACTAAATATTTGAGTACGTGTGTCTTTTGATGAAATGACTTTTTTTTTTTTTTTTTTT
>NW_003852428.1:60769-74167 GCF_000181295.1 Otolemur garnettii | reverse complement strand
TTTTTTTTTTTTGGTGAGAGACTTTCTCGCTTGAGTTAGGTTATACCTCATTATGGTTTTGATATGCATTTTCCTAATGATTAGCGACACTGAGCATTTATACTACTAAACATATGCCTAATTTAATTACTCTGAATACATTTCTGAAAATTAACTAATATATTTATTATATAATGTTAACAATTAAAAATTAACAGCCAAATTGAATATGAAACAATATTAATAATATGCAGTGGTGCTGGAGAAGCCATTGAGAAATGATGGAACTATTGTTTTTTAATGCAAATGTAATATTTCCCTGTGATCTATATTCTGTATTTTAAATAAAATTGTTTTGATCTTTCTTATATATACCCAGAGAGGTTGGCTTGTGTTCATGACAAATCATATTCTTAATTTAATTTTTTTATTAAATTGCATACAGTTTTCCTTTATGCTAAATACAATAAGGCAATCAGAGAAAGCCAAACGCTAACTGATGTTACTCATATTAGAGATCTAAGATGGTGAGGGTTGTCGGGTGGGAGGAATGGGGGGAAAATGCGGAATCATTCAGTGAATAGAAAATTATAGTTACACAGGATGAAAAAGTTCTAGAGTTCTACTGTACATTTTATCTAGAGTTAACAATATTGTATGTGCACTTAGAAATTCGTTAAGAGGGTAGATTTCATGTTATGTACTTTTAAATTAATTAATTATTATTAAAACATTGTGAGTCAACAGGAGAGAGCTTATTAGCCTTCCTGAAGTCATTCATATACATGTCTTCAAGTCCTGGAATGAGCACACAACACCTTCTAGGCATCTGACTCAACCAGTGTAGCCAGTCTGAGATCCCTTATTTATAGATTTTTAAAGGATTTCTCATAATCAGTAATTCAGCTAATATAATGGCTATTGCTATTAAGAATCATAAGCAAATCTAATACCCTTTGGTCTACAAAATCCCTGCACCTGATCTCAAAAGGGGCTTCTGTTCTACGATGCCCTCTTCTTAGTTTCTTTACGAGAGACCTTCACATTTATCTAAGTCTTTAGGTTATTTCATCTGAGATCTCACACTGATCTAAACACTATTTTTTGTTTTCTAAAAATCAAACTCCCCCATCCATGTCCAGCTCTGAAATAAGATTGGCTTGTAGTTTTCATGCCTTGCTTCAACTTTGTTTAATTTTAATATCAAAGTTCGTTAGATTTATAAAATAAGTTGTTTTTCTTTTTCCATTCTCTGTTTTCTCTTTCCTGGAAGATTTTAATTATTTGTCTTTGAATAATGATATTGACAAGAGGATATGTAAAATATCCTCTTCTTTTCCTGTCTATATGTGTATGGCATTCTTCATTTTTATTATTGGCTCTTTTTGCTTTTTGTTTTATTTTCTTGGTTTTTCCTACCAGTGTTGTGTTTCATTTGTTAGTCTTGTCAAATAAACAGTTTTTGTTGCTTGGGTCCTTTACTGTATATTGAAGCTTTTTTTTTCCCCCCCATCTGTTTCCATTCTTCCTTCTGTAACCTTCTTTCTAATTGATTCAATGTGTTCTTTTGTTCTTTCCCTTAATCTCTTATGTTAGACACTGACCTCATTAATTTTACACTTTCTTCTTTTCTAGGCATATATAAAAGCCAAATTTCTTTTAATTGCCAATTAGTAGCATCCTGCAAAGCTCGGTAGGTTTGTCATTATGATTCAGTTTAAATGTTTTTTTAATACACTTTATGATTTTTCCACGACTCATTATTTATTAAGGAGCATATTTTTAAGTTACCAGATAAATGTGTTAATCCAGGACATTTAGTTACTGATTTCGAATTTATTTGTATTGTAGCAAGAGAAATAAATGGTACCAACACTTGCGAACTTTTGGAGGCTATGTTTTGGTCAGACAAAAAGTCAGTTTTCTTGTGTAATCCATGTATTTTCGGAAAGATTGTGTATTTGTTGGATACTGAATACAGTGTTTTATAGGGGTCCATTGGAAGATGTTTGCTAATTGTGCAAACATTAGCAAAATATAGCTATTAACATACAATATATTTAATTTTTTACTTACATGATTTGTCAATTTAAAAAATTATACTGAAATTCTATACATAATAGTAGCACTAGATTAACCAAATTCTCCTTTTATTTCTGTCAAAATCCATTATTTCACATTCTGAAGATTGCTTTTTGATATATGTTTTAGAGTTACTTACATGTTTTGATTATTTTGTTGTGATTCAATTAACTCTAGTAATACTTTTTTCATGAATAAAGTATGATATTAAGGTCTATTTTGAATGCTGTAAATATACACATACTGGTTCTGGAGTTTAGTTTGTTTGGTTTTGTTATAGATACTTTCAGAAAAAATATTAACTCTTTTAATAGAAAAAATGATTTTAATAAGAAAAATACAATATATTAATTGTGATTATTTGATAATCTATTTATATCTATTGTCCATGTTAACTACGTCTTTCATCTACCTCACTTTCTCTATTCTTTTCTGTATCCTCATGTTTTTTCTTCTATTTCTTTGGCTTGTATTTTTTCCCCTGACATTCATTTTCTTTCTCTGTACTGTTTGGAAATTATTCTATACTTATTCTTTAATATAACCATATCTAAATTATAATGATTAGTTACTTAAGGTCCCAGAACAACCAATATATTAATCCTTCATCTGAACATTATAGACCTCAGAATATTTTACCTCTGATTAGCTCACACCCAGGATATGAAATAACATTTTTATATTTTACTTTTAATCTTACTTTCTATTACAGATTACTCTTTATAACTGATTTTATATTAAATATTTATTAATTCATATATACCTCTAATAGTTTTGATTGTCATTTTTCTTACATTTCAGATTTTGTTTCTTGAATGATGTTTCTCTTCTGTCTAAAGTACATTTTTTTGTAATTTTAGTTGGTGTAGAACTTTTTGTGATAACGTCTCTGGTTTTATTTATATTAAATGTCTTTATTTCTGATTTTTCCTTAAGAGAGAATGTTGACAGTTTCTCTCAACACATTTACAATATCTTTTTACCATTTCCTTGCTTGTTGTTGATAGGTCAGAAGACTGTTGAATTTTCATGGCTTTCTAGATCCATATATATATATATATACATATATATAATTTTTCACTTTGATAGTCTACTGATTTATCATTTTGTGTTTATGTGCTAATTTCTTTTTATTTATCTTGCTTGTATTTCATTGGGCTTCTTAAACCTAAAATTGCATTCAAATAGTCTAGCAATTCTCACCGACCTTTGACATTTTCCTGGACTACATTTTCTCTGTAATTTCTTAACTCTTACTTAAAGTGTCCATTCCATGTCTCTATCTTTTGTCTTATCTCTTCACACTCATGCAAAATAATGTTCAATATTGCATTGAATTTTATTTTGGGTAACATGTTGAAGGATACACTTTCTCTATTGTGTTTAACATATTCTTTGTATTAGTTATATTTTTTCTGTATAACATACAGCATAACACATGTTCATTATCACTACTGTGGTTCTGCATGTATTCATTTTTGTACCTGTGCCTTTGCTCTGGGTTACTTCACCTGACAGGGGCTGGCCAGTGCACTCTAGTCTTCAGTCAATTTCAGCTCTCTTCTACTTAGCTTCATTCTGGACGCCAGAAAGAACTGAGAGCAACTACCTGGGATGTGTTTTTCTCTTATGCACAACAGTTAAAGTCAAATTTTGCACATATCTTTATGTGTCACTTCTGCTATCATTCCAGTGGTTAAGAAAAGTCACATAGCTGGGTGGTGCCTGTCTCTCAAAAGGGTAGAGTGCCGGCCCTATATGCCGGAGGTGGTGGGTTCAAACCCAGCACTGGCCAAAAAAAAAAAAAAACCAAAGTCACATAGCTAATTCAACATCAATAAGGCAAGGAAAAATATCTCTACCATATTATAAAACAGTGCAAAGTTGCAGGACCACAGGTTTAATATATGGGGACAATAATTTCTCATATATCAGGACACACTACATATACATATGACTATATGTATGTCTGTGTATGAAAATTTAGTTATTTCAATTGTTTGGGCTTTTATAAAACATCACCATGAAATAAGTGAGTTAAAAAAATCAAAAATGTATTTTTCACATTTCTGTGGCGGGAAGTCCAGCATCAGCAGGCCAGCAGGACTGGGTTCTGATGAGGCCCTCATAGTTTTCAGATGGCTGCCTTCCTGTCGTGTCTTCACATGGGGGGAAAGGAGAAAGAGAGGAAACAAGAAGCCTCTGTCTCTCCTAAGAGCATTAACTCATCATGAGCCTCCACTCTCATGAAAATATGACCTCCCAAATCCCCATTTCTAGATAACTCAGGGTAAGGGAGTCAACAAATGATTTCAATAGACAGAAACCTGCAGTCCATAAAAGAAAGATTGCTCAGGGTATACCATCCATATATTAATATGTTCACTCTTCCACTATCTGGCTTTTTCACGAACTCTCAATTGCTAAAATTGCTTCTTCTCACAAAGATGTTCTAACTTTCTTCAACAAGGAACAGTACACAGTAACTTCAGTTAGGAGAGCCATGTGGCTGTGTTTCACTTGAGAATTCTGCATTTGCCCATTTAGTCTGGGAATTGGTTCAGTTTTTTAATTACCGTGCCATGATATAATGGTCCTCGTGTTCACACTCCCTCTGTAGGCTGTCATTCAGAGCTGGGACCATCTTCTGCCTTTATAGGGACTATCAGTACAGCCCCCTGTCTGAATGGAGCTCAGCACAGCAGGAGGGGTGGATGGTCTTGGAATGCATATCAACGCTCCCTACTGGCCAGGCCCTGTGTAGCCAGGCCCTGTGTAGGCCCTGAGTGCTTAGCATTGCATGTTAATTAACCTATAATTTATAACAATGTTAGTCGTGTCTAGCTCTAATCTCTTCATCTCTCCATCTCCCATAGCTTGTTTATTTTTTAACAAAGTGATGAAGAAATTTAAAATAAAATTTTCTTCTAAACTGGAGTCCCCTTCAAATGTTAATAGGGGAAAAAAGCAAGAAGAACAAAGACATTATTGAATAAGCCTTAACCAGATGTGATGAGCATTTTAAGTACCCACTAAAAGATTAGAAAGAATACGAAATCTCAGCCCATGCCTATGCCTCAGTGAATAGGGCACCAGCCCCAAATGCTGAGGGTGGCAGGTTCAAACCCGGCCCCAGTTAAACTGGCAATAAAATAACAGCCAGGCATTGTGGTGGGCGCCTGTAGTCCCAGCTAGTCCGGAGGCTGAAGCAAGAGAATCACCTAAGCCCAAGAGCTGGAGGTTGCTGTGAGCTGTGACACCACAGCACTCTACCAAGGGTTACAAAGTGAGACTATCTAAAAAAAAAAAAAGAAAAAAAAGAAAGAAATATCATCGTTTAATGTAGCCCAGCAGGAATAATTCAGTAAATACATAATTTCAAGATAAACGATAACTAGTCCTCAAAAAATAAGAGATCTTAACAGCACAATTTGTTACAGACCCTTCCTCCTAGATTCATCCGGTTATTAGAGTGACCATTCATGTTAGTTAATTAGCATTATATAAGGAAGAAAAAAACTTCACATCTGAGGAGGAAGTTTACAACTTGGAGCCAAGTTCCACTCTAGGAAGTTATTCTCTTACACATCAACTGAGAAGACAATAAGAAGTTACTTCTTACACACAAATTGAGAATAGGAGTGCTACATCCTTTGATGCTTACATTTCAAAAAAAGCCCCCCTAATTCTTAAGAAAGATGTTCCTGAGTCATAAAGCTAGCCAAAGAATTGCATAGTTTTCAAAGGGATCAACATACATCACAAAGAGTAGAGAAAGTATTTAAAATTACGAGGTTTGGGCAGTAGGTGGAGGAGGCTCAAACCTATACTACCAACACTCTGGGAGTCCAAGCTGAGAGGATCCCTTGAGGACAGGCATTCAAGACCAGTCTAGGGAACATAGGAAGATGCCAAGACAAAAAGTTAAAAAAAAAAAAAAAGTTAGCCAGTCATGGTGACTCATGCCTCTTGTCCCAGCCACAAGGAAAATGGAGGCAAGAGGATCCCTTAAGCCCAATAATTTAGTTTACATCGAGCTATGATCATGCCACTGCACTCCAGTCAGGGCAACAGTGTGGAACCTTGTCTCTAAATAAAATTAAATAAATAAATTGGGAAGGCATACATTTCTCCTTTATTTTTAACAGAGAGAATCAAGCCTCTTAATTTTTAATTTTTATTTATCCTTTCAAAATGGTATTTGGACCTATATAAAAAAAGATGAATGCTTTAAAATAATAAACCTGCATTCTTATCAGTGGTGTTTTCTTGTGACACATTTTGATCCATACATTTCTTAAGAAAAAGTGATAGAAATCATGTGACATTAAATGCAGCTCTATGGGGGAATAAAATTCTGAAATATCAATTCTGGCATGGCTTGTAATTAGTGTACAGGTCTTTTTTCTAACTTTTTTCTGTCATTCATTTTATATTTCTTTTTAACCTTTCCTATTTAGACAAAACTGGGCAATCTCCATATTTAATGCTCTCAAAGCAGAGCTATGACAATAGATAGTAAGACAGAAAGGACACAGGAGGGAACTGAGACAATCCAGGATCAAACACATGGTTAATTGGAAGCAGTAAAGACAAAAATGCTTTTAATTTAAAACAACTAGGGATTTTTAAAACCCAGAGGCTGAAGTATCTTAGATCCCAAAGTTTATTGAAAAATAATAGTTTGGAAAGAGAATACTGAAGAGAGAACAGTATAGAGAGAACAAATTCCTCTGCCTTCAAATATGAAATATTGCTTAATATTTGCCTGGGGGAAGTGAGGGTAAGAAAGGGGGAGAAGGAGAGAGAAAAATAGAGGAAGGCAGTAAGAGAAAGAAAGAGAGAAATGTTAGAATAGTAAGCTTTGAACATTGAATTGAAGGGTAAACTCTCTAGAATGTGACCCACTGTCTTCTCTTACTAGATTGTAGATGGGTGAATAGAAATGGGTTAGGAGTGAGTCATAGGAAGCAGAGGAAATTTCACCCTAAAATATGACTCTTGGGTCGAAAGAGGTGTTAGGTAAATAGCAAAAGATTCTGGTTCTCCTTAGGACAAAGGTGAGCACCGAGCCTTGGTGTTGCCGTGAGCAATTGCCACATCTGGATGAAGAAGGGTGGGCAGCCCATCAGGTGGTGTCCCACCACAATCCTGCTCCAAGAAACTGCCATACCTGGAGGGAAGAGGAATGCTCTGCTAATCTACAAAAAAAGTGCAGAGAATTCCGGAGTTTGCAGGGCAGGCAACCCAGGCATGAGAGGATCTGGAAATTCACCTGAAGCGGCAGGCCCAACCTCTTTGGCACCAGGGGCTTGTCTCACAGAAGAAAAATTTTCCAGAGACCCAGGGGTGGGGTGGGGGAGGGAGAATGGAGTCTACAAGTAATTGATCTATTATGGTCTCTATTCAGTCAAACGTCTCTGCTAATAATGACCCTGTTTGTAGCTGCTGCCCGACACTAATTACCACTTCAGCTCCACTTCAGATTTATAGGCATTAGATTCTCAGGTGGCGCACCTGACCTTGATCACTCACATATGAAGTTTACAGTAGGGTTCCTGCTTCAATGAGAATCTAACAGCACCACTGATCTGATGGAAGCAGAACTCAGGAGATGACGTGAACCATGGGGAGCAGCTGTGAATACTGGTGAAGCCTCACTGGCCCACCTGCCTGCTGCTCACCTCTTACTGTGCAGCCCAGCTGCTAACTTGACACAGAGCAGTGCCAGTCCTCCAGCTGGAGCTTGGGGACCACAGATACAAAGTAACCTAAGGCTAATTATCATGTTAATTGTCAATCAAGGTGTTAGGAGGTGACAAGTAATCCATGAGGAGGGTCCAATCCAGACACTATAAAACAAGACCTAGACCGTAACCAAGGCCTCCTGTGATGAGAGGGGCCCATTTGCTGTGTGTGGTGAATGCATCTTGCTCCTGCTCTGTAAACATATCTTGGTCTTCCTCAATACACTGTTCCATGCTTGCCTTGCTTTTGGTGTATCTGGTCATTGTTTGGCTAAGAGCACACCAAAAATGGAGAAGAAACAACTGTTGAAATGCAGAGTATGTAGAACCTCTATGAGTTAAGCACACAAAGGACGGTAACAAACTGGTCAACATAAGGAGAAGGTCAAGGTAAGGAAGAGGGTCTGTTATCACCTGTATGGAGGAAGGGAGCCCATACCTCAGAATAAGTCCCTTAAGAAGAATAAAGTCTTGTAAGTTCACTCTTCCTTTGCAGCTAGGGCAAGCCTCTACCCAGACTGTAAAGGTATCCACCAATACAAGTTTAGGCAACCAAATGAAATCAGTTTGCCCATCATTGAAAGGGTGGGTCCCCAGATGTTGGATCCTCAGTGCAGCAGGTTATTTTTCTGTTTTTAGATTGTTTAAAACACATACAAGGCAGCTCTGATTTATTTGCTGGATAGTTTATTGTAGATGGAGTCCTTTACAAGAAAAGTAACCTGTTGTTTGCAAATCTGTCTAATTGCAGGTTCCACTTCCTAGTCCTCAGTTTCCTGGACTGACTATAGGGCTCTGGAGAGGTGAAAGCTTCTCCTGCTAGTGCACTTTGTGACCATTGCATGGAGTTCCCCAGTGCAGGATCTCAAGCATGGCTGAGCCCACAGGGCCTTCCCTGTTGGGTGAGGAGCTGGAGGCAGGGGGAAGAATTCATGAAATTTGATCTGGTTAATTCCTCCTCAACTAGATCACACAGCCTTTCACTCCTTTATTATGCAATTGCAAGAAGACTGTACTTAGGAGATCTTGTCTCATTTACCTGACCTTTGACAAAATAATTCTAGTTATAATATCATATAATAATTTAAGGCTCCATTCCATAGCCACTTCTCACACTCCAGCACATACTTTCGATTTTAATAACACCATTCTCTTTTAGAAATAGACTTGTAGCTGTAAGTGGCCATTCAGCCAAGGTTTTCCCCAAGGGAGATAGAAATGTAGCCTCCCATGTTGACATCAGGAACAGTGAACACGGCATGAGAAGTAGGTAATTCAGGGGATCCTGAGGCAAACCACCTTAATGCCAAGGCCTTGCCAAATGAATGGGAACTCAGATAAATGAGAACCAAAGGCTCAAATGAGAACCAGCATCTCCCAACCCAAAAGGAAATGGATTCCCCAGGTTCCCTATGTTGAAACAAAACTTTCAGACACAGGCAATACAAGAAATTCCCAATGCAAACAATCTCAAATGCGAAGGTCTTCCAGCAATTGGAAACTATTCAAATGAGAACTAAATTCTCAAATGAGGACCAGCATCTCCTTATACAGAAGGGAATGAATTCCCCAGATTCTCTAGTTCCACCCCCAAATGTTGCCTGCAAACAAATGCACTGCCACGGCACTGGAAGGTTTGAGAACCTTCCCTCAATAGATGGAATCAAGGGTTTCATTGTGCACACGAGGGAACTTACCCCCCAAATGACCAAGGTATCCCAGCACTTCCCAAATCCATTTCCTTTTCCTCTAACAAGTTGAGGTTAGTCAGAGCTTTGTCTAATTTGGTTTGAAAGAGACAAGGTTTCCCTGGAGCTAGATAGGCTGCAGCTCCATGCTGGGGTGGTCCCTTCCTCTCTCACCCCAACAAGACAAAGCTGCTACCTAGAAAAAGCCCTGGTTGATCCAGGGCTGTTCCCTGCTTCTTCCAGCCAGGGAAGCAGGTGCCAGGTGCTGTTCCTCCAAGATGCTGGTGGGCTCAGCCAGGGATTCCAAAGCTTGTTAACAAAAACTCCGCGTGGCTCCCTGAGGCTGCATCAAAGAATGAGGACAAGTGTTTTGAAGAAAAGAAAGGAGATGTTTATTAGGAGCTTGGGACATGCTCATCCTGAAGTCCCCCTGTCCTAAGTATAAGCAGAAACACGGAGCTTTTCTTTTTCCTCAAATCACTTGTTCTCATTGATTTGTCCTTGAAGGCAAGCACCAAACTTTCAGTAAAAGTTGAGATCATCTGTAAGTATAAAATATTAACTGGAGTCTTTTTTTTTTGCTTCTCTCTCAAAGTACCATAGCATGATTGTCTTATAACCATTTATTGCTCATAGTTCTGGGGTTGGAAAGTCTACCTAAATATTTGCTCTCTGGGTAAAGGCTTAATTTCTCACAGACGGTGCTTTTAAGCTATATTCTCACAGGGTAGCCAGCTCCGTGAAGTTCCTTGTGCCTGAGCACTAATTCCACTCACCATGTAGTCACTTTCCACAAAGCTCCATTTCTTGACATGAGCATATTTGGGGTCTAGTTTTAACACAGGCATTTTGGGAACTGGCATCAACATTCAGTCCGTAAATTCTACTGTATACTGGAATCTCTTCTAGGAGTGTGGAACATATAAGAAAAGATAAAAAATTGTCCCTGGCTAGTGAAGTAGACAATAAATAATGCCCACGTTAAACACAGCTCATATTATGATTGTTGTGTTATGTGAAATGGATGCATATTTCCAGGTAAGGTGAGTTGGCAGTACCAGGCTTAGAGGAAGATTGAACAGGTTTAGTGAAAAAATTTTAAATGCAATCAGTATAACCAACACTTTAAGGAAAGTGTTGAAGAATTAAAAAAAAAAAAAAAAAAAAAGATGGCTATGGAAGGATAACCAGATCAAAGTCCTTGATTTAGAGTGTTTGCTTGGTACCTAAGGGTAATAATAGCAATGATAATCCATAAGAACTAATTATTTCACCAACTGTTACCCACTGGGAGAAATTTAGAATTAGCACAGTGTTAGAAATGGCTATAATTTCAGTCCAAATTTGATAAAATATGGTGGTAGAAATTTTAAAATACTTGCTTAAAAGTATCAAAAATTAGAACATATCAAAGTATGTGCTGGCCTCAAACTATTTAATAGAACATAATATGGTATAGTTTCAAAAATAGAAATTGAGTTTGGAAAGAAATTATTCACAATATAAGATGTCTATTTTTAAAATAATAAAATTGGCAAAAAAGACATCCACATGTCAAAAGATACCACAGCTGGAATCAACCATTCTTCAGATTATCCAATAACTGTGCTCATAAATTGAAACAAGATCTCTCAGTGTGATTTGATCTAAAGTTCACATCTGAAAGGTTTCTTGGTTTTAATTGAGTCTGAAGATGATGAGTATAGTTTAAACAGTTCAAAAAATTTAGCATAGAGCATATCAATTGTTATTTGAAGAAATGTATCGTCAGGCTGTGATAGCACCGTATCATGTGTGAAAGTTTGAATGGAATGGCATGAATATTTAATGAGGCAGTGACAGGAGCTTTACACATACTTAAAAGAATATCTCTGGCTTTAAAGGAGATGAAATGTGAAATAATGAAATGATTTTTAGGCATTCACGATACTGCCAATGATTTGTAAGACACTACTCAGACATATGCAACAACAATAGATTGACAGATTTTCAAAAGTTCTTAATAGGAAATAAATAGTTTAACAAGAGAGAATGTATGCAGTTGTCAAAAGGCATTGGATGGTATTAGTTAGAACTGAAAAAGTCACAAGAGAAGAAAATATATTTGAAGTTGCATTCAGTAAGTTTCAGGCACTTACAGCCATGGTTAGCTGATTATCTCTTTTGAAATTTGAAATAGTATTTTGAATTATTTTACTTAAATTAATGATATGTAATTGTATGAATTAGTATTTTTGATTCATACTCAAAAGTTTAAACCATGCAATAATTATGTAACAATGTAATTATTTCAAAGAATGATGATAAAAGAAACATAAACATCCGTGTTGGAAATCAACACTGATTGTGGCACCAACAAAAGTTCTTTTGAATTTTTCCCTAACATGTTTTTCCCAATATTGTCACTGTACCTCACAGGTACTAACTGGAGCTTTTCCTAGACTTTAGATACACAGTGATACAAGATCATTTTCTATGTGGATCCTTTCCAATGACTTTTCACAGCAATAGACAGCCAGGGAGTCAGTCATCGGCCTGGCATTGGAGGCTGTGCAATTTTTAGAGCTTGTACGGAAAAATCTAACACATTTAAAAATAAAAATCAGACATTGTAGAAAGCTAAAAATGTTGTATTCATTATAACTCTACTATGGCACTTTGTCCTCTGGAAGGTAAGTGATTACAGTTTATATTTTAAAAGGTATTGCTTTGACCACCCCTATATGGGCTATTGATTCTATTGCTATAATGTTTAAACCAAAACTTGCTTGCTGATTTTGCAAATATCTCTGAATTTTATAAATAATTGATTTGAATCTCTTATATTGGGAACATTTTTTAAAAGTCATATATATATATATACACACACAGAGTGCTTATCAGTGTATCAGGAAAACAATAATATTGACGCACATTCTCATGAGGTGCAATCAGAGATAGCGATTTTTTTAAAGCAGGGATAGAACCAATATTGTCCTGATTTTTTTTTTTTAAGGCAAAGCCATTACGTTTATACCCTTCCATACTCATTAACTTTTTTCTTTGTTTGATCCTGTAGAACAGTAACTGATTTAAGCAGATGTGCAAGACTAAATATGCAATTCAATAACTATTATGACTTCAATAACTATTTTTAGTCTATGACACTCTGATACTTTCAGTACAAATGTGTTAGGATGAAAAGATAAGCGGCTGAGAGAACTGAATGTCTAGAGTAGCTCACAACTCATTGTAACTCGCCTGCAATTTGGCTGAGGAATCTAGATTTGCTTTGTTTTTGAGTCTTGTCAAAAGATTCCTTATTGTCCACATAAGCCTCATCCTGGTATTCAGCATGTCACCCAATCCTGTCCCCTTCCCTGTGGTGGGCCCTGAGACCTCCTTCTAGCTAACAGAATAAGATAAAGGTGATAAAGATACCTGTGTAAAGGTCATTGTCACCTTACATAAAACTGTCTTTCATTAGAGACTTTTCTTGGTGGTTCAAAGTTAAAAATCATGAGAAGTCCACGTGGCAAGATCCTGCAGACATTCTATAAGCACTGCAGGTAACTTCAAGGAACAGAGGCAGTCTGTAGGAGTTGAGGGTAGTCTCTAGAGAACAGGTGCAAAGAAGCCAGGCCCTCAGTCCTACAGTAGCAAGAAAATAAATTCTGCCAACAACCTGAGTGAGAAGAAGGCAGAACCGTCCCATTCAAAGCCTCAAAGGAGAGCTCTCCTCAACCCATGGCCTTGTCTGGAGCCTTGCTAAGCCATGCCCAGACTCTAGGACTCCAGAAACTATGAAATAGTAACTCCTGTTTTTATAAGCCACTAAGTGTAGTGATTTGTTACAGAGTAAGCATAATTAGTACACATAGTTTCTTAGACTGATTTTTCTCTGCATGCATTACTGAATTGAG
>NW_003852428.1:59806-60189 GCF_000181295.1 Otolemur garnettii | reverse complement strand
TTTTTTTTTTTTTTGCCGGGGCCAGGTTTGAATCTGCCACCTCCAGTATAGGGGGCCGGCGCCCTACTCCTTTGAGCCACAGGAGCCATCCGACTAATCAATTTTTTATAAAACTTGCAAGAATTATTAGATACATGAATATTTGATAATTATGTAGTTAAGCATACAAATATATATAATAAGTTGTGTTTTTATAACAGTTTTGAAGTTATAAAATACTTTAAAGTCACAAGGCCTCTGGACGATAGATACATTTATTACCAGGTCTCTGTGGGATAGCGTATTTATTACAATCTTCACTCCATCTATGTGAGGAAGGCAGAAAAGACAAAAATCTGCTCATTTTCCTTACTGGGAAAACTACTTAATTCTTTTTTTTTTTT
>NW_003852428.1:53882-59648 GCF_000181295.1 Otolemur garnettii | reverse complement strand
GCCCAGAAAACTACTCACTTATTACCATACTAACAATAGATGGTATCATTTTCTAACTAACAGAAATAAATTAAAAAATATTAAATATGATGTAACTTATGTAGGTTTATAACATAAAGAAATACTGCTAGTAACTGGGTAGTCAAGTATAGTATCCTTGCTCCATAATCCTCACCCAAACTCAGGTCCTCAAAAGATTAACTCCCATTGAATTGGATACCACAACATTGTGTCCTGGAGGATTGCCAAGGCCAGAGAGAAGATAATGGATAAGGGTTCTTGGCATGCAATAGTCACAAATATAGAGACTTTTCTTTTCTTTTTTTTATAAAGCCAGGTAGGTCTGGAAAATTACAAAAATTCCCAGATAGCAATTGGAAAAGAACAGCCTTTAAAATAAGTGTGCATTTCCCAAAAGTATACTGAATATTAATCAATCTCTTGAGAAACTCCCTGTACCTGGTGAGTGATCACAGAAAATGTTGTTTCATGTCTGCTTACTTATCCTCACATCCATACAAGCACACACAGAACCTTCTATGGGGTGCAGAAGAATTGAATTTTAAATCTTATGAGATGAATTCAAAACTTCTTTTTTCCATTTACCAAGGTAGGGAATTTGGACAAGTTACTTAACTTAATTAGTTAGAAAGGGCTAATTTCAATAATACATTGAAAGAAAAGTACAGAATGACTCAAGTGCAGAACTTTACCTCTTGCTTGTAAAACTGTGATGAGTGACTGACCAGGGAGGGGTTAGCCTTTCCTCACACAGTCATTCAGGTAAATCCCCGTCACTTTCAAACTACGGCTTCATTTGTTTCCTCAGAAGTTATCTCTATTTTAGCAAACGGGAAGAGTGTATGGAAAAAGGCTTGTGGAACATGTATAAGCTCTGCATGCTGCTTTAACTCTACCAAAACATTTTGGTCATGTGTCCACAGCTAACTGTATAGGTAGCTAGGAACAGCAGTCAGAAAATAAAACAAAATATAACAATTAAAGAAACAAACAAAATGTGCACTTGAGTGAGCTGTTAGTCTCTGCCTAACTACCAGGGCTCCTGTCACCATGTGTTAACTTGGCATTGAAACATGTCAGTTCTAATTAGCACAAATCTTCAGTTGTTTTCTGGGATACTTCTATTTCTTACAATGAGCTGCTTTTGGAAAATGCGTATGATTGGGTGGTCTGTTTAATTCATTTCTGTCTTAGAACATCTTAATTGGGATTACATAGGAAGTAGGTTGGTGGGCAGAATGAACATTAATCCAAACATCAGGAGAAGCAGGGGCACATGTCATATGACATTTATCTTTATGAGGATCTTAAATGTTCAGACTCATTGCTTTTAGTCCAAGAAAATGATATCCTTTTGTTGGCCACTTAGCAATATAACATTTATAAGTCATCTTCATATGGATAACTTAAAACTAGCCATATCTTATATAATCTGGCCAACCAAAATTTGTCTTAGTATTCCGTAAGTTTGGTAAATTTGATGCAACTATATCCTCTCAATCACAAGAGCTAAGATGATGGGCTAATCGTCATCCTAAATCTATTGATATTATTCAACCCAATCATTAAAAACACTTAACCATGAACATAGACCATTAATAAAGATTTATATTATAACAAAATATGGATAAAAATTCTGAAGTTTAATAAATTAACAGCTAAAACAAAATTTCTCTACAAAATTCACAGAACCTCTTCAAATATAGGCATTCATTCATGAACAAAGAGAAGATCCACAATCATTAGGTAATATATTTTAGGAAGGAAAACACCAGGGCTATTTTGTGTCACTATAAATTATCATGAGATATATGATTTCTGAGAAAGTAATAATAAAGTTTGAAGAGGACATTAAATTTGGTTGGCCAATGTTGACAGGATAATCCAAGTTTCTAGGTAGTGAGATATACCTAATGTACATTTGAGAAAGAGCTTTTGCTTGTAATTTGTTCAAACAGTCATACAATAGGACCCTTTCAGGTTATCTAATATCCAAAATTAAATTAGAGATCATTCAGCAAATAGACTAATGCCAGAAACTGATGAAAACAGAGTGAATAAATCATGTTTCATAAAATAATCATTGAGCTTTAGGTTGAACAAAATATATTTTTAGCATTCTTTGGACATGACACTTCATTTCAAACTGTTGAATGTACTCTCCTACCTCCATTTAAACGTAGCATAAAAATAATGACCATTGTATTACTCAGTTTCAGTCATGAAAATAGAAACCGATCTGGATGTTCCAAGATAAAACGTTTACATACAAAGCTGTGTATAAAACTATTGACAAGACTGAAGAGATTAAAACATTGGGGAGAGAATTTAAAAAATGACACTGCAAACGGTGATGAAAGTTCTTCCACTTTGTAGGAGAGTTTTAGGGAAACACTCAAAGGCTCCTAAAAATTTTCATGCCTGCTGAATCTGGACAGTACTGAAAATGCAATATTATGAATATTGATTCTGTTGCATCTGTCAAACATCCTGTTGGCAAAATATGGCCCAGAAACTGTCTTTCATAAATAAACTGTCTTTCTTAAATAAACATGTAACCATACTTTTCTTTTTAAATAAAAATATTTAATTCATTTGTGAATTCATAAATAAATGTTAAGCTAGGTGGTCTTCTTTAAAGTTCCTTTCCTCAAATAAGTGTTTGAATGTCTACGTATCCTTCCTTTGATAGTTAGTTACCCTCAAAATATTTGTGATATTTTCATTTTGCTATTTGTTTGTAAACTTGTGCACTGGGAAATATTTTAAGCTGTTCATTCAGGCCCATTGTTAAATGTGGAGTCAATTCATATACAAATAATATTTATCATTAAAATTGTTGTAGTCTCATAGTATTTTAACAAATCTCAGGGTACTTATTAGCCTCATTTCTTATGTTTTATTTTTCATGAAGACACATTTTTGAGCATTCTTTTAAACTTACTTTTTTTTTTCAAATTTTGAAAACAATTCAGGGTATGTTTTCTGGGATGGTAATCTGTGTATACTACATAATAATTTTGTTCATTTTACACATATTGATTAAATGTTATCTTTCCCATCATCAATATGTCCTTTTAGTTAGGCATGTTGAAGATACAAATTAACAGAATTCATCATTGTAAATATACCGGTCAGTGAGTTTGGGCATCTATCCACGGTCCTGAAATGCACCACAGTACAAATAAGGAGCATTTTTGTCACAAAGAAAAAATTTTCTCCTGCTTCTTTGGAGTGAATCCAGCAATTTTTGCCCTTGTAGTTTTGCCTTGTCTAGAATTGTAACTGGATCGTGTGCTGTGTGGTCTTACGTCCTGTTTCTGATACCTACCCCTGCGCATGGACACCTAGCATTACATGTTCATGTTGTTGTGGGTATCAGTAGTCTTTTTCACTGGATTGCTAAGAATTATTTCATAAGACGGATATACCATTATTTGGTCATTTGAAAGTTTGTGCACTTTTTTCATGTTTCACATTTTAAGATTATTCACAGACATTTTACATCACATATTTCTCTCTTGATTCATACTCTCATGCTGAGAGAGGAATTCTATTTTGTTCATCATATAGAATATGTTCTGGCACAGAATACAGTTTCAAAATATTCATGGAATGAATCAATGATCAAAATAATCATTATATTTTGTGCCCTGGCATTGCATTGACATTTTTAAAATTAATAAACTATGTCTAATAAGTATTTACTAATTTTAATAGTGTCTCTATTAATTTCAGTATTTATATAGTTAGAAAATTATGTATCTTCTTTTTTACTATGGTCATATTTCAGTTTGATGCTTTATTGCATTTTTCAGAACTGAATAATGGTATTTAATATAAATGTAAAAATGCTTAAGAAGCATACTTTGAATTACAAACATATTTTGTTTTAAAAACACTTAAAATAACAAAGGTTTTGTATTTCTATGCTTAAGTTACACAGGAAAAAGACAACTAAGCAGTTCTGCCCATATCAGAAAATCAACACCAATCAACACCAATTATGTGGTGAGAAATAACTTAGGAATGGTGACATCTTTGGGTCAAGACTGACCAGGAAGAATGGCCTCTGGTGCTAAGGTTCATCCCTGACAAGAACATGGCACGCTGGCCCACACAAGCCGTGCTAACACTGAGCTTTTAGCGCTGGGCTCAGATTCAGATCTCTTCTCTGAAGCTAGCAAATCAGTGAAAGACAGAAGCAATGGACAGAAGCAAAGTTCTGTGAGTCGTGGTTTCCCAGCCCAGTATCAAAAGTCAGCATTACCCCTTCTGATTCTTCTGGGCTCTATTTTAGCAGTCAAGTCCATCTACCTTGTTAGAGTTTTAATGCAATGATGGTGAATCTCTCTCATTAACTTGTTTTTACTTTTCATTATTTGTTTCAGAGATTAATTGATGAAGTGGCTAGTTGCCTAGTATATCTGTCTATTTAGAGTTACATTCGTTTCTGTAATCAGTGGTGGTATTTGAGCTTTTTAACTGGTGTAAATGTGCAGAGCATGACAGATGTTGGAAGGAAGGAGAAGTGAATAGTGCACACGAGCAGGAGAGACTGTTAGCAGCAAAATTAGAACTTTGTTGAAATAGTCCACAAAGACGATGCTAAAACATGGATGTAAGGAGCCAGACGGCAGCGGTGACTCCGTCGGCTCACTCTGCTGGGTGCAGGGCCAATGAGCTGGCTGGACTGGGGTCCCTACCTCCCAGCAGGAGTATCTAAGTTCCTAATCTTTACTTAGAATGCAATCTCTATCCTTGTTCATAAAACTATTTTTTTGAAGACATAAATCCAATCATATCATCTCATTTGTTAAAAAGGAAATTGGCTGTTAATAGTCCTTAAATAATGATGAGAACTAAATCAAAAGCAACTTATCTGTTAAAAAAAAATAACAAAGGTGTTTATTTCACTAGGGTTCTATCAATACTAAGGAAAAATAAAATGTGTATTACGGAATTCATTGGAAAATGTCTCTAATATTCTAGTATTCTACCATTTCTCCAGTATTTTATATTTATAGTTAATATACATTTCTATTTATCAAAAGTAGTGTCTTGGAAATTTTAATGATGCAGCATATTTTTTAATTTTTCAGTGTAATACTAATTCATGACTAAGAGATTTATTTTTTAATATAGGCTTGTTGGGGTGATTCTCCAGCCTGCCATAGTCAAAGACTAGTCAAAAGAGAAGCCAACAACTAGAGAAAATGAGACTTTTGTAAAATTCTGATCAGCATACCCATGATTTTATGTTTTAAATAATTAAGTTTACTTTGCTATCACATGATGTTTGACTATTAAATAATTTCTTCAATATAGACAGAAAGTTTGGACACTTTGGGTTTTGATTATAAAATAGCAGAAAACAATGGTAATATTTAAATTGTGTAAACTTAAAAAAATAAATTTAATTCAGGTGTTTAAGACTTTTATAGGTAATTTAATTTGGTATTTTAAGAAAATAACTGTATTAAACTTGGTATTTAATGAAAAAACTATATTAAAATTATAATAATATAAACTAATAACAAAAGATGAATCTAAGTCACATTTGAGCACCTCTGGCAGTTCCAGAAGTCAAACACGACTTGAGTATTACAATTGTAATATAGCTTTCCTTTCTTAAAATGGGTATACATTTTTTGGCATTCTCTGTATTTGTTAAATAACATCTATTTGTCATTTACTTTGTTGGTTTAATTCTCTTTGAATTTTGATCCACATATAGAATCAGTT
>NW_003852428.1:48103-53499 GCF_000181295.1 Otolemur garnettii | reverse complement strand
GCCTTCTCTGATAGCACTAACCCATATGTTTATTCTCTTATTTCTCAACTTTGTATCTTGAAATAATTATAGTGGGAAGCTAGTTTGCTAATTACCAATCCCGAGGGAGGCCTGGCACTGCATGGAGGATGGCAAATATCACCACCACACCAACCAGCAGAAATAGAAATCCTAACACTTCTGCCCACTGCGTCTCGGGCTGCAGTTTGACTGATTGCCAGAGTAAGGTGAGACGGAACACACGTGCAGCCTGTTACGTGAAATGGGTTTACTACTTACAGACAGGCCTAGGCTTCGCGCGAGCTACTTCTCCAAGGCTCAGGAAAGCTGTTTGAGGAGAATGGAGTCTTGACTGAGCATGCCCCACTTTGACAGGAAGGGAGCTCACCCCAGGTTACACATCTCAGGGGGAATTTGACTCACTGGGAAACCGTCTGAAGGACGTCCTCCTTCCGGAGAAAAGAGGAGCGAAACCTACGCCTGCCCAGGCTGGCCCAGGTAGTCCCTCCTTAATTCACGACATTACATTCCCCATGTGGAACAGGAACAAGACCTGGACCGTTTCAGGCAGTTCCTCCCTATCTTGGATACTGTGTTATCTGGACCTTCTATGGTTATTCCCAGAACTATAGGCAGACAGATGAGGGTGGGGACGTCAGTGGAGAACTGGGGCAGTTCAAGTCTACCTGGAGAACTGTCCTGTATGTAGACTTGTAAGAAGCAGGAAAAATAATCCAAGCAGTGTTGGGAACTTTCTTCTCAACTTCTCCCAGTGATATTGTGTTACACAGTGTAGTACAGTATTATATCCAGGAAGCTGACATTGGTTAACTGGGATAATCTACAGGTTTTATTTGGATTTTATCAGTTTTTACATACACTTATTTATATGTGTGTAGTTCTATGCAGTTTTACCACATATATTGATTAGTATCAGCACCACCACAGTGAAGGTGTACAACTGTTCCATCATGACCAAGAAATTTCCTAGGGCTGTCCTCTTAAAGTTGTACCTGCACAGAGCACCACCTTACTTCTCGGCAATCAGCAATCATTAATCTCATCATCTGCACAATTTCATCATTTTTGAGACTGTTATGTAAATCTAATGTAAACTTCAGGAAATTTGTTTTTTCAAATTCAGCTAAACACTCTACGATCCATCCAGTCATGTTTTTGAGTATTGTAATAGTTTGCTCCTTCTATGGGAGACTTGGGGTTTTAATCAGAAAACCATAATGTAATTAAAATTCTATGTAGCACCTGAATGTAATGTAATTTTATTTTTCAATTTTGATAGCAATCTTAGTTAGAAATTAGGAACTCTATACCTTATATGTAAAATAAACTGCAAATCTTCACTGTTCCAGTAACCAAAAGATTTAGTTTATATCTGTCTGGACCTGTACACTTCCCCAGGTTTATGAAAATTTTTGTTAAAAACCTTTACTTGAGTGAAAAACCAAATCACTTCTCATAAAAATAGCAGCTGCTTTTTAAAAGCCATGCTCTGTGAGGTCTAAAGCAATCCCCCGGGGCCATCCAAATGCATATGGCCGGGAGGAAGATCAGACTGTGTTTAATATTTATATTGGATGCCAGCTCACATTATCATTGATTCTTGTGAAAACTGACACAAAAATTCTAATTCTAAAAATTTTTGTCTTTGGGTAGCTGCTATACATTTTATTCTTAAAAATTCTGTTCCGAAAATCAGCTATTAATCGAAAACAAAATGTGTAAGTTACACTGAAAGATTTCTTAAATAAGTCACTGCAGTTTGTTCCGTGTCTTCAGTGCCACGAGAGCATCTGAGTCCGTGTGGGAAGGCTTCCACTCTCCAAGGAAACCTTTGGGTTTGCTGCTCAAAACGTGAGCGGAACCATTTTACTCAGTGTGGTAAAGCGTCTAGAGGATGGTCCCAATAATCCCTCATCCTTGTACCAAATTGTTGGGCCTTACAATGATTTGAACTTACCTCCAAAATCCATGTTGTAATTTAATTGCCATGGTAAAAGTACTGTGAAGGAGGCCTCTAGGATCTAATCAGACCTTGAGGGCTCTGCTGTTCTATTAGCAATGGTTTTACTATAAAAGAGCAAGTTGGGCTCTTCTCTCTGTTTCTTTCTCTCCTCTCTTTCACCTCCCCTCACCCTCCATTTCCTTCTGCCAACTTATGAGACCCCCAAAAGATACTGCTCCTTTTTTTTTTTTTTGGAGTTTTTGGCCAGGGCTGGGTTTGAAACTGCCACCTCCGGTATATGGTGCCAGTGCCCTGCTGCCCTGCTCTTTTGAGCCACAGGTGCCACCCAATACTGGCTCCTTGATCTTGGATTTCCTATCCTCCAGAACTGAAAGAAAATAAATTTCTATTCATTAAAACTCACCCAATCAGCATAACAAAATACTAAGCCCTAAGAAAGGACTTAGACAGGCTGTCTGGCTAATAACACAGGCGTAAGGTAGAATTTATGGCATGTTATTTCAGAAATCAGGCCAAAAATGTCTGAAGCTTCTGACAGAACACTTTCTTATTCTTCCTCCTTCTCTTTCTCTCTCTCTCCACTCCCTGCCCTACCTCTTTCCCTCTCTGTCTCTCTCCCCGACCTCTTATTCATCAGTCACCCTTTGAACCCCCATGTGTATGGTGAGTACATGCAGAGAACCTATATAGAAGCCTAAGTGGAGAGGAAATGAAGCCAGTGAAAAATGGTAGCCTGCTCAGGAGTGAGTTTTCGAGAAGCTCTTAAGATCTTGTTGACCCCTTGAATATTACTTCAGGACAGATTTTGAGCCAGAACCATTCAGCTAGCTGCTACGAGCTTCTTGACCCACAGGAACTGTGATATAACAAATATAGTTTTAAGCTTCTAAATTCAGGAGTAATTAATTATGTAGCAATAGATAATTGGCACATAATTAGTACATAGCTCATGCAGATTTTTGTACAAGTGGAATAACCCATAGCAACACCATAAGAGGTGGGAGTGACTTTGGAAATATCAGTGGGTAGAAGCTCAAAAAAGCTGTAAGTATTTTGAGGAAAGATATGATGAAATCTTTAGCTTAAAGAGAAAGTGAAATAGTTGCAGAAAGAAGAAACTGCAAAAAAAGGAGACTTATGGTAAAACATTCAGCATGGTAGTTCATAGTAAAGTGGAAAGAATATACCTAAAAGACCAGGCACAGTGCTTACGCCTGTAATCCTAGCACCCTAGGAGGCCAAGACCAATGGATTACTTGAGCTCAGAAGTTTGGGACCAGCCTGAGCCAGAGAGAGATCCTGTCTCTCAAAATAACCGGATGTTGTAACGGGCACCTATAGTCATAGCTATTTGGGAGACTGAGGCAAGAGAACCACTTTAGCCCAAGAGTTTGAGGTTGCTGTGAGCTATGATACCTTGGTACTCTACCAAGGGCAACAAAGTGAGACTGTCTTAAAAATGTATGTATATGTCTAAAGGACTAGGTGATGTAGCCAAGATTTGCACTCATGATGTTGAAAGTGTGGTTTTTGTCCTTTTGTGGCTTGTAATAAAATATAAGAAGAGAGTAATAAGTTACTCTCTCTAAAAAGCATGTCAGTTAAATTAAACATAGCTGGGGTAGGTGTTGAAAATTTGCAGTCTCTTCCAATGACTAATGATGCTAACATTCAAAATTTGTTTCCAATCAAAGATCATTTCCAGACTACTCACAGAAAAGTATGATCTGAACATGAAGTTAAGGGTTCGACTGTAAAATTCTTTAAAATCTCAGAAATATCAAAGATGTTGCCTCTAAGCACTCTTTGGTCAAATATATGGCTGTCTAATGAGCTAAGAGTGTGGCTAAAGGATTCTGTCATCAACAGACATTGGAATTGGCATAACATTGTGAACAGTTCACATGAAAGAGCAAGAAAACCTTTTGACTGGTATTGATGTGTCTTAATCCTATAAAATATTCATCTTATGTTTAATTTCATTAAAGAACATAATACACCCTGCACGTATGGCTGTATATATATAACCCAGTATCCAACCAATTCTTACGACATTTCCAACTAACACATTGGGCTCTCACTGGGTTTGTTTTAATTACTACTAACTTATCTCTCTTCTTCTTTCCTCTCTTACTTAGAACCTATCACTGTAATTTTGCCATTTTTATTTTTTCAAAAGGGATCTCAATAATATCATTCCTCCAGTGAAAATCCTGTAATCCCCACTGAACTCAGAATAAAAATCCAAATTTTTGAAAATGGCCTAAATCTGTACATTATACCATCCTCGTACTTCCTAATCTCATTACTTCTTGTTATTTTACACCCAAAGAAGCAAATGTTCAACTGGACATTTCATAGGGATGTTGAAAAAATATAACAAAATAATCTGAATAACAAAATAAAACAATAAGGGGCACAAAGGTTTGGGGAGAATACGTTGAAAGAGTAGCTAGAAAAAGGAGATTCCAAAATATATAGTTTCTATACCTCATACTTAATATCTCTCTCAACCCGCAACCCATTTTTAAACACACTTATTAAAATTTCTATTTGGTATTCATTGTCTAATTCTTAATATAAATGGACAACTAAGGATAGCCAGACACTTGAGAAAAGTCTCCATCAGGAAAGACAAACATCTAAATAATGCTCATAATAACAAAACATTCGACAAAGGGAAGACACCCTAAGAAAAATATTGTATTCTAAGAACATGAAGAGATGTTCTATTTAAACATCAAATATAGGATCCTATGCAAAATGAAAAATAAATGAGCAGGAAAAAATTCATAGATATTCCAATACACTGTTTCAGCTTAAAACAAAATTAATAGAAGAATTTAAAAGATTCTTTTAAGATCTTCTAAAATAATAAAGGGCTGAAATATAAGGGAGAAAATATAGAAAAAATTAGACTTTAGGGCCAGAAAATGTTAATATGTGAGTAAATATAAATAAAGGAAAAGTAAAATAAAAGTAAAAATAAAAGTGGAGGAATTACAAAGTAAGCCCTGGAAAACTATTTTTCAATGATATGAAATCTCAATTCAAAGGCCCAATCTGGTACTGCAGCATCTTAAAAAATGATGCCTCTCAAACTATATCTTTATTAAATATCAGAAAGTAAGAAATAAGAATTAGAAAAAAATCCTTTAAATTATAAGAGATCAAATGACTGACATCTGAGTAGTATGCTCTGAGGATGATTAGAAATAGTGAAGCAATGCTTCAGAAGTCTGAAATTAAAGAAAAGTGCATGTTAATTTTCTTGAACCAGTCTTAAGGACCTGTTGGAGAATTAGCCTTAACAAATTGTGGCAAATGTGTACCATGGAATACTATTCAGCCATAAGAAAAGATGGAGTCTTTATATCTTTACATTTATCTGGATGGAGATGAAACACATTCT
>NW_003852428.1:42163-47688 GCF_000181295.1 Otolemur garnettii | reverse complement strand
GAGAGAAAATCCTAGAACCACAGCTATGGAGCAGACCATGAGAGTAGCCTGAATAAGGAGGCGAGAGAGATGGGAGGGGAATATTAGGAAAATTAGAAACTAGTAAATGATTTTATTTGTTTGGAATTTCAGAAACGTGTATTGATAAGTATTTTAAACACTTGGATAAGCAACTATCCAGGCAACTAATATCTATAGAGCAACTATAGTTGCTATTAGAGTAACTAATATATATATAGCAACTAATATATATAAATATGTATATGTATTGCTAACTAAATAAATAATAAATGGTATGACTTTTAACTATAGGAAAAAAATGATGAATGTTTATGAGGAAGGAAATAGTACTTGACTTAAAACTGATTAATGAAAAACTTGGGCACATACCAATTTTAATGAGTTTAAAATTTAAAACTCTTCAAAAGAGTTTGAGTGTTCAGTTATGATTCATGAATGGGGCATTACCAGCTCAGGAGGTTGGCTTTCAGTTGGAGGAGGCCAAGAGGGGAAACTTTTAAAAAGTGATCGCAGAAATGAGTTATGAAACAATTTTGCTTGGTTAGAGTAGAAAGTTCCCACAGGTGAGCTGGAGGTTTCTGATTTGTGCAGTTTCTAGTCTTAATTTGTTATTTACATTGGGATTTGGTTTGTTCTCATAGTATTTTTTTTACTAAATCATAACTGTGTATATTAATGCATTTATGGAATACAATATGCTGATTTTATACACAATTTGGAATGCTACATCAAACTGGTTAACATGGCCTTCACCTCACTTATCTGTTAAGACATTTATACTCTACTCTTAATAGATTTGACATGTACCCTTGTAATATGTACAATAGGTGAGGTCCCACTAATGGCCCTCCCTCCCCCTAGACTCCTCCCTCCCCTCCCCTTCTTCTTCCTTCCTTCATTCTGGGCTATAGTTGTGTTTTATCACTTGTATGAAAGTGTGGGTGAGTACAATGGATACTGTTTCTTCCATTCTTGAGATGCTTTACTAAGAATAATATGTTCCAACTCCATCCATGTCAACATAAGAGAGGTAAAGTCTCCATCTTTTTCATTGTTGCATAGCATTCCATAGTATACATATACCACCATTTGTTAATCCATTCATGGGTTGATGGGCATTTGGGCTGTTTCCATGACTTGGCAATTACGAATTGGGCTGCAATAAACATTCCGGGGCCAATATCTTTGTTGTAAAATGATTCTTGGTCATAGACCTAAAGTGCCAGTATTTTGTTTGACCTCCCAATTAGAATTGATTTTTTGAAGCAGAAGTAAAAAATAGTGACATAGTTATTATAATAAATAATGACAATGATTTAACCTGAAATCACATGAAATCATGGCATTAGCAATATAGTAAGGATAGTTGGGAAACAGTCGTGGTTTGAGAGCAACATTTTCAATTGCCATAAAAGTCAAGAGTTCATGACTTAAAACACCAAGTGACAGTGGGGAATCCTGAGTCTCTGTGCCTATGTAGATAAATACGTAGGTGATGAAGAAAGTTTTGAGAGAGATTGTGTTATGGTCCATTATTTCACTTCCAAGAAACAGTGTGAGAGTGTCCCTGTCCTTTCTGATTCACCCATGCGAGTTTCAACTTGTGAGGATTATGGGTGCTGCTGGGAGGGCTTCATTTGTTTCCATTCATGCAGGTTTTACTTTTCTTAATTTTTGTGCGTCTCAAAACTTTTTAATGATCCACATACCAGACTGTAATTAAAAAACATTAAAGTAGTTTCATCTAGGAAGAACTCGAAAATTAAAGTTGGTAGGATTAAAAGAGAATTTCAATTTATTGGCTTTTTAGTATTCTTTGACAGCTACTTACATTTTTTAATCTCGTAAAAAAAAATAAAATTACTCTTTAAAAAAATCTTTTGAAGATTAAACAAAAAGAATTCTAATATGCTGGATATGATAGCTTTGTCTGCAAAATGATATTGCTACTATGTTTTTAAAAAGTTACAAAAGAAGTTTCAAAAAATCCATTTTTATTGTAGTATCTATTTTTTTTTTACTATTTTATTGACTGTTCAGTGGATATGAAATTGTATACTTTCTTGTGGATAATTTATGAGCTAACTTGAGTTTAGTATCACTTCATGGTGAAATAAACTTATAATTTTTAAGCTGCTATAATTGCATTATCAAAGGGTGATAATATAACCACAGCAGTTTGTCTCCATCAGAAACACCTTTTTAACATGGAGATTGAATATAAATGATTCAGTGAGTGAATGGGGCTAAGAAAACACAGGAAGAAAGCTGACTAAGAAAATTGATCTCAGTTGATGTTTCATGAAAATAATTAATACTCTGAGATAATTTATGAGAAATGGCTGTTGGTGTTTAAGACGACTTTGGGGAAAGCATAATAGAAACAGTTCCCAAATCATCTGTAGTTTTTTCTTTGTTTGTTTGCTTGTTTTGCTTTGTTTTAAGATTTTTGGATAGAATAACGTGGACATTAAAATCTAGTTTTAAATCTTTTGGTGAATCCTTAAAAAGAAATTTACTGTGATTTAAAATATACAAAGCGCTATGAAGAGAATAAGATTAAGCCACCTATATTTTAGCTTGTTTAATTTTCTTTTTTTCCACATTTAAATGTTTTTAATGTGAATATGTCTGTGTTATTCAATGTAAGATGATAATATGTGTAATTTCCTAGAAAGGGTAAACTTTAGCTGTGACAAGCGCCTGAGAAACAGAAATATTCCTGTGATATTAACCATCTACTACTTAAATGCAAAAGAAGTTGCTGAGATCGTTACAGTTACTTTTGCCTGCTGGCCAGATAGACACATATCTAGAGTTTTAAAAAGTGTTAGAAGAGTCCAAAAGATGCATAAACTCTTTTTGAGAAAAGCTAAGCCAGTTTATCAAAGTGCCTGGTGAGAGCATCACTCCAGGCAGATGACACCGTTGGAAACTATCTCACTCTGGGGAACAAAACTGAAGGCCTGGATGTTTGATACAGGGTCCTCTAGTTGCGAGAACTCTGTTGCATTTCTTGCTTTATATATTCCTCTGTGTCTGTGCTTTTCTTCTTTGCTGTTGTCTTTATGTAAATCCCAATCAGGCTTTTTCTACCATAGAGTTTAGTGACTAACGTAAGTGAATGTGTGCAGATATTAGGAACTGAAATATGCCAGAATTGCAGACATTTCACACTTGTTCCAGAAGGCAAGCCATCTTAGTCTGCTTGAGCTGTAACAACAAATTCAATAAACTAGGTGCCATAAATAACAAAAATTTGTTTCTAAATACTGGAGACAGAGAAATCCAAGATAAGCTCCTGGCCAATTCAGTTTCTTGTGAGGTGCTCTCTTCCAAGCACACAGACAGCATCCTTCTCACTGTGTCCTCACAGGACCTGTCCTTGGGTGTGTGCTCAACAAAAGAGAGGGATTATTCTCTCTCTCTCCTCTTATATGGCCACAAGTTCCATCAGTTTGTACCCTCAGTTTATGACCTCACTTAACCTCTAAAAAAGTCCTATCTCTCAATACAGTCACATAGGGAGTTAAAACTTCAACATAAGAATTTTGGGCAATACAAGGGTCCATAACATAATTCTTCCAAGTCTAGTAATGAGCAAAGGGAACATTGCCAAGTGTCAACCATACATTCCCATAGATAGGAGGATAAATATTGCGAACAAAGAAGAATGGAGACATTAGAACTATGGACCAACCTATCTGAGGAAGACACATGTGAGCTGCTATGTTGAGGATGGCGGAAAGCCTCATGACCAATTAGATCACAGACTGGGAACTGGCAGTCAGCAACTTTTCAGAAAAAAAAATAGAGATGCCAACGTTTTAAATGTGGGATGGATTAGGAGTGTAGTTGGAATATGTTATTATATAATGTGACCACACCAACTCCTCCTGTAGGAGTGTTCAGAAATACAGGAACTATAAAAGATGAAAAACAAGGAGATAAGTAGGCCTTTAGATGTGGGAGAGAGTTATAATGATCATAAAGGAAAAAACCCAACATGTCTTTTTTTCTTCTTCCTTTAAAATAATGTAGCAAAGAAAAAATCTGCTCACAAATTAATATTTGAAAATTTGTGCCCTTAATAATCACCCCCTCCTTTGGACATTATTGTTTCTACACTTAGTGATTTGTACAATTTAATAATATTTTAGTGATGTATACAGCATAAAGTGCAGATGTGCAAGAGACTACAAAACAAAATGGTAAAAACTATTTAACTTGGAGGAGAAACATCATTAGAAAAATCTATAAAATGCTATCTATTTCTTCTGGATAGACAAATGAATATCCTATGGCTGAGAATATATAGAGTTCTGAATGTAAATGTTTTGTCAAAGTGTGCATTCAATTTTTTTTTCATTTCTAGAGTATCTAGATTTTTGATGTTAGTCTATGTTTTAATAATTACATAATATAATTTCATTCAAGGGAAAATAAACTTCTGAGGTAAAAGAGGGAATGGGGCTATTGTGTACATATTGAGATAAAGTAATTATGAAAATATATATAAGAAAAGAGTTTCACAAAAGGACATTGCAAGTTATGTAAAGAAAATTAGACAGAACATGAATAAAAAGAGCAAACACGCTTGTGGTCCGTACTATCTAAGTTGATACCCAGTAATGCGCATATCTTGGTATTGACATCCTAATAGAATTCTCTCTCTTTGAATAATTTTTCTTCAAATCAACAGAATACATGCAGTGCCTATGGCTCAAAGGAGTAGTGTGCTGGCCCCATATGCCAGAGGTGGCTGGTTCAAACCCAGCCCTGGCCAAAAACTGAAATAAAATAAAATAAAATAAAATAACAGAATACCTCAATATTTAGGAAAATGACAATTACCCCTTAGATTACATGAGACTGACGTCTGCTTGGTAGAATATATTTTGCCTTGTTGGCTTTCACAAAAGAAGTTATCATTTGGGGAAGGTCACATGACAAGAAACTGAAGGTAATAAGATAATCAGCCAGCCTAAAACTGATGACCTCAGTCCAAGTACTCAAAAGGGAAGCAGAACTATGTAAACAAACTAGGTCATAATGCCCACCCTGCTGAATCTTCAGATGAGAGATCCCATCCATTGATGACACCTTGATTGCAACCTAATGATAGGTACTGAAGGGGAAGACCCAGCTCAGCTGTCATTGGATTCCTGACATACAGAAACTGAGGTCATGAATCTGGGTTATTTTAAGCCATCAAGTTAGCAATATCCTGCTATATAGCAACAGTTAATAAAATACCTTTCTCAACTAATGATAGATCAGGTCAAAATTTAGTAAGTATATAGAAAGGAGAAACAATACAGTAGAAGAGGTGTATTGCATGAATAGTATATTTTTATGTGTCACCTTGACCTGGCTACAGCTCTCAGTCACTCAACAAAACACTAGTATAGGTATAACTGTCAAAATGTTTTCTTAAACTGATCAAAGTCCATAATTGGGTGATTTTAAGTAGGGGAAATTAACCTATACATTCTGTTTGACCC
>NW_003852428.1:40290-41725 GCF_000181295.1 Otolemur garnettii | reverse complement strand
TATAATGGAATTGGCTAATAACCCATAACTGCTCTAGAGAAAGTAGATAAAGAAAATTACGGGCTCAGGGCTTCAAATTTCCATCTCCAGCTCTGCATTAATGACATCACAGCTTTTATGTGTATTGCTAACGAAAATAATATTATTTCTTATAGCCACAGAGACAAGATTGGGAACCAAACCACAGTCATCCTGCAAATGGTCCACAGAGATACTTACCAAATTTTTAAAATCAGTAATAGTAAGACTGATGAAAATCAATAATAATAATACAAACTATACTTCCTCTTTAGATGAAGAATATTGCCAAATCTATAAAATGTGGCAATACAAAATGTATATGGGACTCAACTAACGCAGTGTGCAAGGAGAGTTTATACACCAAAGACATACATTAATAAAAAGACAAACCATATGTTAAAATAAAATACAATATAAGAAAAATAAAAAGAATGCAGAAAGCAATATGTATATAAACAAAAATTAGTAAAACAAAAAATACGGTAGAATGGAATAAAAGTTGCTTTCACGAGAAAATCAACAATGTAGAATAATTTAAAAGGATGCTGCCCGAGTACACAACTAATATATGACATAAATGCAGAGTCTCTATTGAAACAATGAGAATGTAAATATATAAGTAATTATTTTTTATTAATTTACTATTACTTTGAGATAAATTTTATAACATTAAACGTCATGGGTAGTTCTATAGGTATACATATTTTGCCCAAACTGATACAGAAATTGAAATTCTAAATAAAACTATTTCTATAGAAGACAATAAGAAAATGTCAGTGCTTTCCTGAAAAATGAGTAATAGCTCAGGATGGCCTCACTTCTGTATGAAAAATGTACTAAATATTCAACAATCAGAGTCTCCAAGTCTCTTTAACCTTTCTAGGGCACAAAAAATAAGGAAGAAAAGCTATGAATTATTTTTAAATATCAATAATGATCTAAATCCCAATAAATTTGATGTAAATGAAAAAAAAGTAAGACCAATTCTATTTTTGAATACTCTCTGAAAGCTTCATGAGAATATGAGAAAACAGAATAAAACAGCACTTTTAAAGATCTATCACATGTCTCACTAAGTTATGGTAATCATATAAATATCCATCCAAAAACAAAACCATACTGCTTCATAGGAAAGAAAAAAAATATATAGCTACAGTTCAAAATTAGAAGACTCGTATACATGTCAACAGAATTTCAAAAAAGTATAAAAACACTTAAATAGGTAAACTCAGTAAATTGTGTCAAAATAATGAATATATATTTGTTTGAAAAAAGAATGAACTCTGATACTTATCTAGATAGATAGATAGAATAAAGTGAGAAATGGATCAAATGGCTGAACTAAAATCACAAAAGTTTCACAAAAAACATAGAAGAAAACATGTGTAACATTGAGATAGAAAAATAATTCTTC
>NW_003852428.1:37420-39921 GCF_000181295.1 Otolemur garnettii | reverse complement strand
AAAAATTCAAACAATACCAAGTATTGGTGAAGATAAAGAGCAACAACAACTCTCAGACACAATCTCTGTGGGAAACATTTTGGCAGTTGCTCACAAGTAGTCAATTCATCCAAAGGAAATAAAAGAGTGTGTGCACAAAGCATTGTACATGAATATTCATAGTAGCTTCATTTAATATAGCCCAAACATTATATAAACCAAATGGTTGTAAATAGGAGAATTGATAACACTGTATAGTTTATCTGTAATAAAGGGAATATTAATCCTAAAAAATAGCTAGCATAAAATACTACAACATTTTATAGAACTGTATTCTGCTGAATGAAAATAGAGTGGATCCGCTTTTTTCTATCATATAAAATTCTAGAAATATCAAACTATACTCTACTAACAGAAACAAATCCATGTTTCCTCAAGCCAGGATTGGGTAGGGACATGACAGCAGAGGCTCATGAAGAACCTTTTAGAGTTCATTAAGAATTTTCTATCTGGATTGTGGCAGTAGATATATGGATTTACATGTTTATTGAAAATCATCGAATAATATAGTATGAAATTTCCTTGCATAAGAATTTTACCTTAATAAAGTGGCTAAAAATAGAATGCAAAGGAGTTACTCTTACTTGTATTTCTTGATTTCCAGACCTGAATATTTTGGTAATAAAGGTAAGAGCAATATCTTTTGGCTATAGGATCAAAGCATGTAATAGATACTATACAACTATAGAATTTTTACCCTGGTCTCTGTATACCACAAGTGATTTTTGGTAATGTATACTATTATGTTGTTTCATCAGGAAAGTTGAATCCATAGGCAAAAGTCCAATGCTGGCCATCTTTTGGTATAAAATTCATTATTTTTTTAAAAGCAATTTTATGGCACATAGTAAGATAGAATGTAAGTCATCCTCTGAGTCAACAGATGGTGATGCTGCCAGCAACTCTTTGGACAGGAAAACCAAATCCATTCCCTTAATACTTGTCTATTTCAGTGAAAATAAATCGTTCTCTCTGTATAATGGAAGAATTCCAATGTAATCAACCTGACACCAGATGGATAGCTGCTTCTCTCAAGAGAATAATATAAAAGACTCAACATTGCTTTATACTGTTGGAAGGGAGATATTTATCACTGTTGATGGCCAAACTAGTCATAGGAATAATCCATATTCTTGAGCTTAAGCACAGCTTCTATCCCTATCCTATGTCCACTTAGTATATGGGCCTGTTGGGCAAGTACAGGGTCACTGAGAAAGGAGGCTGATAGATATCCAGGGAAAATCTTATTAATCCCCTGATAGCCCTCTGCTGTACATGTCTTTGGCTGAGAATTCACACAGGGAATAGGTATTGTCACCTTCTTTGCTCGTTTTGAGAGATTCATTTATATAATTTCCACCCACAGGTTTTCATCATATATTCCTTTTGTGCCCTGGTCATCCATTAAAATTGTTAGCTACTGTCCAAATTTCTGGTCATATTTCATCACAGGCAATGTGGACAAACAATACAGCTTGATGTTTTGCCCATAGGAAACATTTCCTGTGGCTGATTTATTACAGAGAAACTCCTGATTGGGACTGCAAAAATATCAGAGGGAGTAATTAACAAGAGAATGTAACTGGAGGTAAGAATTGGATATAAATATAAAGCTATCTGGATTTCCCAGATAAAATTGTTGTGTATCTGGAAAATTTAATAAAGAGTGGACAAAATACTAAAATTAGCATTCAGAAATTAACATAAATGACATAAAATTAGCATTCAGAAATTAAATCACATAAAATTAGCATTCAGAAATTAGCACAAATGACAAAAAATTAGCATTCAGAACTCAACAGTATACACACATAAATGTAAACAATTAAATAAATAATAAAGTACTACATTTATAGTAGCAGCTCAAAAATAAAAATAGTGGGAACAAATTAAAAAGAAAGTTCACAAATGCATAAGATGTCATTAGATACATACGACTAACCCAGCCCAATGATAGCAGACAGACATCTCTAGAATTGCTTCTTAGACAAAGAAGAAATTCTTAATTTCTGTTGCACTTACGTTTCTAATTCCTTAACAAATTGTGATTTCTGAAAGAAAAAAAGTAATCAATACTGGGGAATTAAAAAATAATTTGAATTGAAAAGAATTGTTCAAATGGTAGAAATTTCTACAATTTTGTTGTATGTTCACAGGTCACAATGTCTATATCAATTCTGTCCAATAGAATTTTCTGCAATGATAGATTGTATCCTGCATGTCCAATATGGTAGCCAGTAGTTTGTGTGGCTATAGAGTACTTTAAATGTGACTAGTGTGACTGAGGAACTGAATGTTTAATTTAATTTAATTTAACTTAATTTATCTAATTTAAAATACCATGCAAATTGCCAATTGTGGCTAGCGGCTACCATATGGATAGTGCAGAACTGTACTGATGACATAATCCAACTGGCATTGTGGTGATGTTAAAAGCATAGTGATTATTTTCCTCTTCCTAC
>NW_003852428.1:35303-37228 GCF_000181295.1 Otolemur garnettii | reverse complement strand
TTCAATGATACAATAGTACATATAATCCAATCAATCCTTAGGAAGAGCTTGTACAACGGGTATTATCTGTTTTCTAATCTTGGAACTCCATAACTGTGAAGCAGATTCACCGTACACTGGTTACTGAATTACCTGAGTCTGGTGAGATGCTTTCTTGGCATCTATCAAGGTGAACCAGCCAGGGATAAATCTCACTTGATAATAGTGAATGATCTTTTTATGTGATGCTGCATTTCGAATACTAACATTTTGTTGAGGATTTTTGTATCTCAATGTAGTAGAAATATTGTCCTATAGTTTTTGCTTTTTGCTATGCCTTTGCCTGGTTTCAGTGTCAGGGTAATTCTGGCCTTGTAGAATGAATTTAGAAAAATTATTTCCTTCTCAATTTTGAATAGTTTGAAAATAATTTGTATTAATTCTCTAAATGTTTGATAGAGCTTCACAGTAAAATCATCAGGTGCTGGACTTTTTGTTTTTATTTTTCTTGCTTTTTTAGATGGCAAAATTTTCATTACAGATTAAATCTCATTACATGCGACTACTCGGTTCAGATATTCCAGTGATCCTTTTTATTTCTGTGGTAATGTATAATGTTTCTTTGTATAAAAGAAAAAAATGAATGGGATTATCAAACTGAAAACTTCTGCTCAACAAAGGGAACACTCAAGAGATTGAAAAGACAATCTGCAGAATGGGATAAAATAGTTGCACACTACTCATCCAGCAAGGGATTACTATTCAGAATATAAGATAAAGTCAACTCAATTGTAAAAAAATAAAATAAATAAATAATCTGGTTAAAAAATGAGCAGACAAGCTGAATAGATATTTCTCAACATCAAACATAAAAATGACCCAAGGGAGAAATCCTCAAAGTCACTATATATCAAGGAAATACAAAACAAAACCACAATGAGATATCAGTTCATCTTTGTTAGAATAGCTATTATTAAAAAGACAAAAATTAACAGATGCTGAGAAAGCTGAAAGGAAGCTCTTATACACTGTTGGTGAGAATGTAAATTAGTCCAGGTGCATGAAAAACAGTATGAAGATTCCTCAAAAAACTGAAAAGAAAATTAGTATCCAACAATCCCATTACTGAGTAGATATCCAAAGAACAGAAAATCAGTATGTCAGTGTGATACCTGCACTTCCATATTTATTGCAGCATAGGCAGGATATAGAATCAACCTAACTGTCCATCATCAGGTGAATGGGTAAAGAAAATGTGCCTATATATATACACAATGGAATATGGTCTGACCATATAAAAGAAAACAATTCTGTCATTTATAACACAGGTGAGCATGGAAGACTTTATGCTAAGTGAAACGAGTTGGCTACAGAAAAAAAAATACCACATTTTTTTAAAAAAATGTTGGAATCTGAAGAAGTTGATCTTGTAGAGAGTAGGATGGTGGTTACTAAAGGAGAAGTGGGGTGGTGGGAAGACAAAGAGAGCCAAAGGTTTATCAATGAATATAAAAATACAGCTGGATAGGAGAAGTAAGTTCTACTGTTCTATGGTAGCAGTCACCAAACTTTTTGGCATCAGGGACCAAAATTAGTTACTAGAGTAGTTTTATTTTTAGTTTTTTTGAGGAACTTCCATGCTTTTTTTCATAATGGCTAGACTAATTGTCTTTCAGTTTCATGGAGGACAATTTCTCTATGGACAAGATAAGGGGATAGTTTTGATATGAATCTGCAAGCAGTTGATTTATCATGGTCTGTGTGCAGTCAATACTCTTTGGTAATGATAGTCTGTATTTGTAGCTGCTCCTCAGCCCTAGTATTGGTGCCTCAGCTCCACCTCAGATCAGGTATTAAATTCTCATAAGGAGCACAACCTTGATTGCCCCCATGCCCAATTTGCATAGGGTTCATGCTTCTATGAGAATCTAATGCCACTGCTAATA
>NW_003852428.1:20023-35183 GCF_000181295.1 Otolemur garnettii | reverse complement strand
GGAACTGCAGTTCTACAGTACTATAGGATGGTAATAATTTTAAAAAATATCGAACATTTTCTTATCATTTTCTTTTTTAAATACGAGTCTTTTTATTGTGTTCATTTTTAACTTTTTAATTTGAAATAATTGCAGATTCATAGGCTTTGCAAAACATGTTCGTGGAGCTCCTGTGTGCCTCTTCCCCCGTAGTTTCGACTATAGTGAAATCTCGAAACAAGGAAATTGGCATTGGTGCCACCCACAGAGCTTGCTCAGATTTCACCACCAATTATGTATCAATTATAAAGGGAAAAATGGAACTTTATAGCAGATTAATTTAGCAGACACAACCTTAATCAGTGTTAACATTACCAATACTGACCGGGACAATCAGTGTCAGTCACCTCCCAATGCGCTGCTCTGAAGAGGCTGCAGGACTGATTCTGTAGCCGTCCACCAAAAATGCAGTCTTTGTATTTTTTCATCATTATTTCATCATGATTTTCACCATGATTTCATTATTTGTATATTTTCAAAGTAGGAAGAAATGTGGATTTCAAATGTTCCCAACAAAAAGAAATGATAAATGTTTGAGGTGATAGACATGCTAATTAACCCAATTTGATCATTACATGTTGTATACATGTATTAAAATACCTTGCCATGCCCCACAAATATGTGCAGTTATTACATAGGCATTAAAATTAATAATAAATTCCCCCCAAAATGATTTCAGACACTTGCTGGTGATTTAGTAGAACTTACAATGCACTGAAGTGAACTATTTCCACTGTTGTATGAGCTAAGTTGTCTCTTCTGATATAACTTCTACTTCTTCCAGATTCTGCAAATCTTTTGAATTTCAGGTTGAGAATGAGCAGTTAAGAAAATGGAGCAAGGGTTAGGCACCCGTAGCACAGTGGTCACGGCACCAGCCAAGTACATACACCAAGGCAGGTGGGTTTGAATCCAGCCCAGGCCAGCTAAAACAACAATGACAACCACAACAACAGGCATTGTGGCGGGGGCCTATAGTCCCAGCTACTGAGAGCTGAAGCAAGAGATGGCTTAAACCCAAGAGTTTGGCGTTGCTGTGAGCTGTGATGCCACAGCACTCTACTGAGGGCAACATAGTGAGACTGTGTCTCAACAAAATAAATAAATAAATAAATAAATAAATAATAAAATGGAGCAAGTAGGCGGGTAAGTCATGGTTGTTGATCTTTAACATAAGCTTGATCATTGAACACACAAAGCCATAGTGGCAAAAAAAAAAAAAATTATATATTAATCCCTTCAGATTGTAATGTTTCCAGACATAAATTCACAAAGGTTTTAATTTTCAAATTTTAATTAGCCTGAAAATTTAAAAAATGAAAGATGGCTAAAATCGAAAATGTTGGCAATGATATATTATTATGGGCATATCTATGCATATTCCTTGGAAAAATCATAATATGGTCCGTTAACCTCCTTATAAGCTATTTTAGCTATCATGAGGGAAGGAGAGTTGAATATAGAGAGAATGCTCAGCCCGGTATGATGCCACACCTGTCATCTCAGCTCCTCCCCGGGCTGAGGTGGGAGAATTGCTTGAGCCTAGGAGTTGGAGGCTGCAGCTATGACCACATCTGTAAATTACACATTGAACTCTGGCATAAGCCACACAGCAAAACCCTGAAACAAAAATGAGTAAAATCTTAGCCTTTGCAGTTAATATAATCAATATACTTTTCCAGCCTATTTCAGAGTCTTCTGGGAACTTTCTGTATTTCCTATCGGGGATCCGAAAACCAACCTAAAAGAGCCCTGGCTGGTAGCAGGATAAAAGCCTCAGGATGCGGTGGGTTGCCTTTGGCCGTGAGTGCTCATCTATCTCCCGGGGACCAGCACTGCATATGACTCGTAGCCAATCCGCCTATCATGTGGAGTGGGGGAAAGGTTGATTATCACATATTTTGGCCAACAATTTAACCATTATCAGTATCAAATTTAATTTTTTTGACTTTCATTTCTCTTTCTTCATTTCTCTTTCTTCATTTCACTTTCATTTCTCATATTACCATAATCAGTAATTACCACATTACTGTTACCATATTTCCTATTTGTTTCAGAAGTTGAGTGATGTATTAATTACATTACACTAAGGCTAAACACACACACACAGTGATTTACACTGCAAGTTAGCAAGTGTCATCTCTTTACATAACTCAGGACTCACAATTACTAAGGCTCCAAGATTATGTAATTGAATCGTCTGGAAATCAAATCCTCTCCAATCACTGTGGTAAGTCAAGAAACAGCTTAAGAGACAAGCACCAGAAGTGTCATGGTTCAACTTTAAAGTTACACAGATGATTTCCACTCACCTGGCCATTCCGAACTTCAAAGTGGTGGGCGAAGGTCACAGTATCACTCTCAAGACGAGCTTCCTTCTTTAAAAGAACTTTTTCTTCCTGCATGCTCTAAATTTTGCTAAATCTAAAGGTTACTTAGCAGCCACTGACTGCAGGGAGGGGCAGCTGTGGACGGGAGATAAAGCAGAGTTTTCATTGCTCTTTTTCTCTGCTGGTGACACCAACACCCTCACCTTGTAGTACTTGCCGAGACCAGTGTCCAGCATTCAGTTCAACTGTGGTGTGTTGTTATGAACATCAGGGTGGTGAGTTAGAAGCAGGCTCCAGACTTCTGAATCCGCAGCTTTGCAGATAGAAACTCTCTTGGAGTGATGAGTGTGGTCTTGCCTGTACCCCTGACAGTGACCTGGAGCAAAGGGACCCTAGGACTGACTGCATGAAGCCTGATTTCTTTTCACTATGGTAGCTTTATAATCTTGCGACAGTGGCAAGTTGGTGATGGGTCCTCATGCCTACTTGCTGTGCCCCTGGGCCAGCTATCCTTCTCCATCTCCCTTTCGATGCCCCACCAGGTGTGCCTTTGTATTCTAGCGCTCACATAGGGAAAATATGTCTTTTTCCTTGATAGAAATCACACTGCTTGAAACACTTCCTCATCCTAAAAAAAGAAAAAAATAGTCTCTTGTCCAGTATCCTTTTTTATAATTGTCTCTGCCTCAGATGAATTCTGAGAGATTGGGTGTTTTTATTTTGCCTATTCCATTGCTCGCATGAATTCTTGCACTGTTTTGTTTTGTTATCTGCTGACACTGCTAAACCTCAAGAGACTGGGAAGATTCCAGTCGCTGATATGTGTAGGAAACTCACTACATGCTAATGCTTCCTAAGCATAGCATTAGAATAGAAATATTTGAAGAACTGAAAATGATTTCACAACACTGTAAATCTACTTCATCTAGTTGTTTAAAATGATGACTGTGTGTCCCAGAGCTTTGTCTGTTTGTGTAAAACTCAAATATTTTTAGGAAGTGGCAAAAATATACAAATTCTACTGCAATCCCAGGCATTCTGAATGCTCTTTTAATGCACAATATTTACATTTTAAAGCAACAAAACCATCCCTGTGAGAAATCCTGAAGTATAGTAAATTACTATTGCATATCCATAATTAAATTGATAATAGGTTGATAAATACATCTCTAAGGTGCAAGACAAACGTGTGAGGCTTTACTCAAGGTTATACAAGACTGGCACAGTGTTTTGAGGAACAGAATAGTACCCGGGAGTTAATGTATTACTTAAACACTGAGAAAGGCTAAAATGACAAGGAAGAGAGGAAGAGAAAGAGGAGAGGAGGAAGAGAGGAAAGAAAAGGGAGCGAGAAGAGAAGAACCTAGAGTCAGGGAGCGGGAGGGAGTGTATGTACGGAAAGAGAAAAAATATAGCTTTATTTTATTGCAGTACCCTGATCAAGGGATTGGATCCATTATCATCATTTTACCAAAGAGGTTTAGGGAAGTAATTCTGTTTGCTCCACTTGGTGTTTATTAAAGAGGAAAGAAAGTGATCACACTCTACTGTCAGCAAAAATTTAATTGTAGTAGAGCAGTGAAGCTTGCAAGCATTCATTTTCCTTGGCTAAATTGTCTTAAAACTTATAAGGGAAATAATGTGAGAGTTTGGTGGAAAGTCTTTGAATGGTTATAAAATAGAGGCTATTTGATTTGTCACAGAGACAGTTCTCATCTTGAATATGATTGCATTTCTTTATGTTTGGATCAGTAAATCCTGGAACCAGCCCATGTTTCAAAGACCTGTAAAGCAAAGCTTTTGGTAATGATAAATCAGATATGTAGAGTATGGTTCTCATACCAGCATTGTCAGTTTGATTTAAAAATACCTGAAATGTGCTAGTCTACCTTTCCATGAAAATAGAAGATATAAAAAACTTTCATGACGTCTCAACAGAAAAACAGAAAAGGGCACGTGGCTCCCTGTCCTTCATCCCTGCTCTGCTCCATTCTTCACAGACACCTCCTGCACAAACTCTACTAGCCTGGTGACGGCACCACCAGCCACGTACACCGAGGCAGGAGGGTTCCAACCTGGCCTGGGCCTGTAAATCAACAATGACAACTGCAAAAAAAAAAAAAAAAGCCAGGTGTTGTGACAGGTGCCTGTAGTCCCAGGGAGGCAAGAGAATGACTGAAACCTAATAGTTTGAGGTTGCTGTGAGCTATGATGCTACAGCACTCTACCCAGGGAAACACAGTGAGACTCTTAGACAAATAAACAAAAAAAACACATACAGTAGACCCACAAAAACAAAACAACACATATAGACTCACATATACATGTATAAAGGAATACCTCATTTTCTGGTTCAGTCAAAATATTGACACAAATTGAATGGGCTACCCAAGCAAGCAAACTGACTCCTAATTTAAGTAATTTTTGTTAGCAAACTAGGTAGTCTAAGATGATTTTTCATATAACTATCTATGTTTTCTAAGATGGCTTTAAAAAAATACCACAAACAATGGTCTCTTAAAAAAATTAAAACAAAACAAAGATGGAAATTTATTTTTTAATAGTTTTGGACACTAGAAATCCACAATCCAGGTGTCAGGACTATCATCTGTCCTCTGAAACTGCGCATAGACTCCTTGCCTCTTCTTGTTCCTGGTGGTGGGAATCAGCCCTTGGTGTGCCTTAGCTGGCAGCTGCATCACTCCAAACTCAACTCCAGTCTTCCATAACCTTCTTCCCTTTTGTAACTGTGCATATTGTCTTTCTTCTGTGAGTGTCTTTCTTCTTTTTCTTCTTTTGTTTTTTTCCATAAGGACATTTGTCATATTAGATTTCAGGCTCACCCCACTCCACTGTGACCTTCTTTTAAGTAACTGCATGTGCAGCAACCCTATTTCCAAACAAGGTCATATTCTGAGGTTCTAGGGTTTAGAACATATTTTAGGGGAGACACAACCCATAACAGTAACTTAAGTTATCTCCTAGAGAAAGCTATTTCCATATCAACTGTCCTGTTTAGAAAAGCTTTCTAAAATTGGGAAGGAATTTTCAACTTTTTTGGTCTTTATTTTAACGTCTAGGAAAAATAATACAAATTTAGCATAACACATTCTTAACATAAAAAAATTAAAAAAATACAATGACGAACACACTCATCCCTCATGATTTATTAATCATAATATTCATATGTTTCTATTTATACAAAACCATAAATACTTTCCTTCTGAATATCCAATAATATATTTTATGCTTGTGCAATATTTATTCTGCCAGAGATCCCTATAATATTAGTTCACTAGCTGAAAGGTCTTATGTTTAAACATTTTTCTATAATTGGGTGCTATTTATTATTTTCAATTGTATCCCACCCTAAACAACTCCAGTATCTTTGAGCCTAAAAGCTTCATCCACTTTTCTAGCATTTCCTTTAGTTTTCCTCTCTCGTGGCTTTCCTCCTCCTTCTAAGATTATCAACTCCCTTCAATTTCAAGTTGTCATTTTTATTTAGATTTTCAACATGTTGTTCATCCCTCCCGGCCTGGAACAGAGTTGCCTGAACTTTTCATAGCACTGATGTGTTATAATCCTTCAGGCTTCCTCCTCTGTAGATTGGCCTTTCCCGGCTCCTTACAATATGGTGTCTTGGATCTTGTTAACTTGTATGATAAGAAAATCTGTCACACAGTTGTTTCTCGTTTTACCTTTTGTTTTTAACACAGGAGAGGCAGAATCCATGATGCTTTTTGTACCTGGCATTCCTCAGCACACATGATACATTGGCTCAATTAATGTTCTCTATTTTGAGAATTTTACCATCATCCTTCTAGTTTCCAATCCTGAATCCTCAAAGTCTTCTGGGTTCGCCCCATTACCTCCTTAAGCCATATATACAGGTACACATGTGTATGTGTGTGTATATAAACATGTATAGACACAAACATACATATACGTATTTAGTTTTCGCCTCGCCTATTTAATATGTCTTCAATAGCTCAACTTCTCTACAGCCTCTAACCGCCATAGTCTACATTAGCTTGACTTCTCTACAGCCTCTAACTGCCATAGTCTACATTATCTCACTTGATCTGCAAAAGTGTTCTCTTAGCTGATGTCCACTCTCCACAGCTGTCTTGTGCAATCCATTATCAGTTACCTCAGCAGATCTTTTTAAAAGATTATTTGAATCATGTTATTCAACTGTTCAATATTTTCAATGGTTTCTTCTGCTTTCAGGAGCGAGAGGAAATTCTTCCCATTACCCGTAGGTTTTCACTGTAGCTACTGGCTTCCTGTCTAGTATAAGATCATTATTTCCCTTCTTTCCCATCTTACTGAAGCTATGGTGAGGTTTCCAAACTTCCCTGCTGTCTTCTCTCTTAAGGAATTTGTATGTTGTTTATTGTGTATGAAATGATTCCACCTCCTCTAATCTTTGCACCTACATATAATTCCAACTCGCCTTCAAAATGTCAATTCTAAGGCCATATTCGGGAAACCCTTCTCTTAATTTGCAGATTCTATTAGAATTCAGTACTTTTGCTCTGAAACACATGATACTTTTCCTTTGTGGCATGTGTCGTACATCTGTGCCTGTGTATACATATGTATGATTAATTGGATGATGTTAGATTGTCATGTAATATTCAGAGGTAAGAAGTGAACGATTACCTTTCTAGAGCACAAAATACAAAGCTCCTTGTTTCCACTGATGCCTTTAGATAATACCTCAAAGAAAGTACAGAGTGAGGTTGATCCTGAATTTCCAGTGAGCTCAGAGAGTATTGAGGTTGCCACTTCTGCCCAGAATCTGGGACAGACATGAACATCTGTCCTGGTGTCCTCAAACACTCAGCATTCACTCACCATCTTCCCCCGTCTCCCTACTTACCAGCTGGGGGGACAGTGCTGGACCAAGAAGTACTGTTGTTTACGTTTGTGGAAATTTTGAACTAATTTATAATTTCAAGTTATAGGAAAGAAATTCACCATCCCCTTCTCCAGTTAAGTATCATTCTTTCACCTCCCAGACCAGCCTTGCTTACTTCTCTCTCACTGAGCCATTTTGGGGCAGCGTTTAGCTTGGCAAGGTTTGGGGAAGAGGGCAAGAAAAGGAAGGAAAAATGAGTGGCCTGCTGGGAGGCTGGCAAGTTGTGATTTCAGCCTTGCCAAAAACATTCAAGTTTGGGTTTACATCTTTGAAAAATGCTGTGAGGATATTTATTATTTCAAAGAATAAAATCTTTAGGAAAGGAGTCTTTCGTATCATTAATGAGCATTTGATTCATGATAGATAAAACAATGCAAAAGGTACAAAGGGTAAAACCAACAACAAGACACCCTTGTCCTTCATGGACTTAATTTTTCTCCCCATAGAAAACCTCAGTGGTAATTGTTTATATAGCTTTTAAAAGATACAAAATAAAAAATTTAAAATACACTGACTTTACAGATTGGCAGGGTTTTCCCTCTCTTGAGTGCAGAGAGGCCCCAGACTTTATTATTTGCATTAGGATCATACATCTTTATTATCCCATCACATGTTCCAGTCAAGCTTTATCATCATTACCATCTCCCCTCATCCCTGTTTCGGTTGACGCCATTGTCTGAGACTTTGCAGGATGCCTCAGTACAAAACATCTCTCATTTTCTCAGCTTTCCTTGTTCCCTCTTAGAGTCCTGGACTCTGTGTTCTGTTGATTTCATTATCACTTGACCATCTGTTTTCCAGCTTCCAATATTTTATTGATGTTCCTCTATCCTCCCTGCCTCCCGAACTTTATGAGGTCTTTCTTTTTAATCCTGTTTTCCTTAATCACTTCAGTGAAGTTTTAGAGGGAGTGAAATTATATGCACATATTCAGCTCACAATGTTAGACTAGAATCTCTGATTGCTTTTAATCTCTTGTAGCAAGAAGAACAATAAATTTTCCTGTAAATGGGCAGATAGTAAATAATTTAGGATCTTCATAAGGGTATGTGGCAAGGAGACATTGTCACAACTCTTCATTTCTGCCTTTGAGCTTTTAGAACATCTTTAGATCGTGCATAAATGAAAGAGCATATTGGTGTCCCAGTAAAACTTTATTTATACAAGTGGGTGGTAGGCAAGATTTAGCCAGTGAATCATAGACTGTTATTCCCTGTCTTATAACTTAAAGAATGGATCATTAATTATCTCTACAGATATTGACCCCCATCACATACACTCATCTTTTTTTTCTTAACAGGCTATTAAAACTTTATAAAAACAAGGACACTAATCTCTCTCTCTCTCTCTCTCTCTCTCTCTGTCTCACACACACACACACACATACACACACACAAAGAAAACACTCCATTTTAGTGTTTGGAACCACCTTAGTTCATCCCCTGTAATCCACACATGTACACACGATATTCTTTCCATACCACTCTTCTTTTATCTAGAGGTTACTTTTTATTAATGTTGAAGACACACTTCACATAGTAATTGAATCTGCACTCTGCAGGTGAGAGACATTAGTCCAGGAAAGGGGTGATAGGGATAAGCAACGTTTTTTCTAAGTTAAAACCACTTTCCCTTGCAGCAGGCAGTGTTTTCCTGTCGCCAGGGTTGGTACATAAAAACACGGTAGGAAGAGCAGCTGGGGAAATTTCCTATTTGAGCAGACCTGTTGCAGGACAGCATTGCCCTCTCCAGATCTGATGGGAGTTGAACGCGGACCCATTCCCCTGGCAGTGCTTTTTCCAGTGTTAGTCAGCCGTTTGCCCAGGGAGCCCTTCTGCCAGCTTTCAGGAACAAAAAGCAATTGTTGGTGGTTCCCTCTGGGCTTCTGTCCTATTGTGGATGAACGCTGAGCGTCTTACTGGTGAGGATTTATAAGGAAATGGTTTTCTGGGGCGTAATTTGACATCTCACTTTTAATAGAGATGTATCTGCCTGAGACTTCATTTTAGAATTTTTTTTTCCTGCCGTATCTGTGGTGTCAGTGGAAATTTTAATGTAACTACCATTACATGTTCAATTGTTTGCACACATGTTTACAGCCTGATTTTTCCCTTCTCCTAGTGTCCCAGTAATTTTTAAACATTTTTAAGGTTTTTGGTTCTTTCTTTTTTTCTTTCTGGACTTAAATACTTTGGCCTGGTCTGCACTCTAACTTCACATATCTCATACAAATACGCTCTACTTTTCTTCGCTCAGACCCGCTCCATTAGCCTGAGAGTTTTCAGTGGGGAACAGGCTGTGGTCCGGTTTTACACAGCAGTCTTCTCTTTCTAAATTCTGGCTCTTCCAGGAACACATCTGACAGAAAGGGAGTAAGAAAAACATCAGTGACATGATTGTATGTAGCTGGTGCTATTTGTGCTTCTTTTTGATATATGATCATCCATCGTCATGACAGGTACCCTCATGCTGTGGATTTTACTGCCATTTTCATGTCTTTGAGAGCCTAGCCATTCCCAGGACTCATCCTACACATATTTTTGGGTTTGGGGGGTTTTTTTTTTTTTTTTGGTCTAGGGCTACGTTCTTCATGATTGTAATGATTCTCTTCTAGGGTCTCCTTACCCAAGCAGAAGGTGTTTTAGCCTAGCTATGTCTCTGCATGTCTTTCAGAGTCCAAGAGAATACTCAGATATAACCAGCCACCGTGCACATGCAGTCAATGCTGGCTTCTCCATGGCCACCTGCTCTATTCCTACTTTTGTGGGTTACTTCCAGTGGTGCCCCACACTCAGGTTTCTCTTGACCAGAAGGAAGCATCCATTTCTGTCTTTGTCTGCCAACCCCAGAAAAGTCTAGGAACACAATTTCTACTTTTTCTAAAATCATTTTCACTCCTGGTGGGAGATTTGGTGAGTCTATGATATTCTGCAGCCCTGCCAGGAAAAGGAACCAGGTTTTCAATATGTATAAGTGATGTCCTTGATACCTGCTTCGGGGTCTGCAGAGGGGAAGAATCACTTTGGGGAAGACAGGATAAGAAGATGTGGGTCACTCTACTTCTCTGTGTCGCGACCCGTCGGGCTCCTATGGCCCTGGTCTCAGTTAGCACAGGAAGGAACCAGGCGAGAAGCGGATTAGAAGTACAAGCTCGTGGAAGGCGGGCTAGCCCTTACTTTCCGGGTAGCCGCGAGCAACCTCCGCACCAGCCTTTTATTGAGCCAGAACAACACAGGTGAGGGGAGAAATTAACAATGACTATGTGCTGAGGGCACGGGCTCCTCCCACAAGGAACTCCTGTGGAGGAATGGCCCGAAGTCCACGCCTCAGCTGCAGATCATCTTGCTCGGATGTTGGCGTCTCCTACATCTCTGATTCATCCTCAAAGGACAGCTGAGGACTACTAAGAAATCTTCTGCAAGTAGAAAACGGGATGGACTGGCATAGGACAAATTTTGTCACTTTCTAATAGATGCAGGGGATGTGTCTGTCACCTCTCTTGAGAATGAATGGTTTACACTTTCTCATTGTCATCAGCTTATAGGGGTTTGAAAGAAATTGTGAATTGAGAAGAAAAGACATGTTTCACCTTGACATTCATGTTTCCACACTGCTTTTCAAATGTTAATGATTACATATAATATACTTTCTAGCTATAGCCTTATTTGTAATTAGTTTTTCATTCTGATGGACTGAGTTCCTTTCTGATTCACACAACACAAAATATATTTATCTTTATTATTCCAATATGTCAAATGTCAATGATATTTAAGTTCAGTTAAAAACCTGAGACCTTTATATTGATTTTTCTTTTATTCACCAAGATGCTATATATTGTTTTTATTAGAAACAATTGTACATTATAACATAATTTTTATTTGTTAAATTTATTTCATTGAAATATGTACAATAATTGTTTAGAGTCACTGCAGTAAATATCAATATATATATATCCTGGGGGTGCCAAAATACATATAAAAATTAAGCATTCTTATTGGAAGTAAAATTGATCATTCTCCAAAGTGTAGGACTTATGGGTAAAATGGATGTGGGTAGCAGGTCTAGGCACACTTGACCAATAGTGGTACCTTCAATTCTACATAAATAACATCCCTTAAGATGGGTACACATTTTTTGTTAGCTTCTGTATATATGTATATAAGTATTTTTACTTTTACATTTTTATATCCAGGCACAGAAGCAAAACAGTGAAACCCAAAAACCTAATTCTATATATATATCGACAACTACTGGTACTGAAAGTGAATTCTTACAATTCAACTTTTCCTCCTTAAAATGCAGTTAATCTACTATGATCTTGGATTATTCCAATAAAATTTTCATCTATCTACCTAGATGTGTGTTTTTACAATTTTTTTCTTGGATATAATGAGTCTTTCATAACAAAAGAAAAAGTCATAGCAGAAAATAATGTGAAAAACTCTCCCATTCCAAGTAGGTATACAATGAAAGCTTGCCCTGTGTTCCTTACCATCTACCCCAATGATGCTCTCTGTCATAGGATTCCTCAAACTTGGCACTACTGACATTCTCAGCTAGTTAATTCTTGTTGTGTGGGGTTGCTTTGTATGTCATAGAGGGTTTTTTTGTAATATCTTCTGCCCATACCCTATAGATCCTAGTAGCATTAATCTTCCCTTTCAAAATATGATCAAAAATGTCTTCAGACATTGCCAAGGTCCCCTGGGGGGGGGGGGCAATATTTCCTCCCAGGTTGAGAATTCTTGTTCTAGAATGTAACAGTTTTATGTGCTTCATTTTTTTTAAAGATCATAATGTGATTTTCCAATAACTAAAATTATGTATGTTTACCTCAATTTCAGATATTTCTTCATCCCATCCCATTCCCCTCCTTTTTTATTGTATTATTATTTTTAGTATTAGGCCTAAATTTTAAAGCTTATATAGTATACCTGTCTATTTTGATTCATTTAATGTATAACTCCTAGATCTTCTTCCCCTCTCTTGCATTTTATCTTTAAAGTTCTTTCTATCTACAATGTTTTTTTTTTTATTTTTAATGACACTAAGCATTTTTAGTACAGAGAATTATAAATAATAAATTTTAAATGGCTTATAAATCACCATTCACATAACTGCTATTGACATAAAGAAATGACTACACCTGTCCAGAAATTTAAACAGTACAGAAAAGTATATAAAAGAAAATAAAAACTTTCATCTTTACAATAGCTCAGTATTGCATCTTCTCCCGAGAGAATTTGCTCATCCCGAATGAGAATTAAACACCACTGAAGCAAACCGATAAAAGTTGACACGTACAGAAGCAGAGGCAATTGAATTCTGTTGCTTGAAAGAGAAATCTCAACATTGAGAGCAAATAAATTATCTTTTTCATACCCCATCGATTCCTTAAACCCTGTTACATTAGTGTTTGTTTTATTTTCTGGGGAAGACATCCTCGCCTATTTCTATGAGGTCACGGCAGCTTCCTCGCAGCCACTACAGCCCAGCGCAGAAGGATTTATTAACAGGTTCAGATCTTCTCCTCCCACTCAGTCTTCATAGGGAGCACCATTTGGAAGGAGTAGTACGAGCTTGTGGCAGACCTGGTAAGGATGTAAGTGAAACATCTGAGGCAAATTCCTCCAGGTTGTCTGTACTTGAAATTATAGGACATTCAGGGAATCTCGATATTGATGAATCAGATCTAAAGGTACAGATTGCTTTAGTGTCCTCCAAAGCCTAATGCAAGAAGTAATTGTTTTCCTGAAGAGAATAGCTATATCCTAAAATGTTTCAAAACTTTCTTTGGTTTCTGTTGTGATTCTTTCATTCAGGTGTGGCAACAGAATTCAGAAAGCATTCTGAGGACCCACCAACCTCTTCAAGTAATTTGGGTTTCCAGGGTCCCCATAGTAGAATAATGAAGATAACTCTTCTGCAGGCTGGGCCAGTTAATAGCCATAACATGTTCTGATCTTCACTCAGAACTGTGTGATTTGCTTTACCTTCATTGCTAAAGCAACAAAGTATACCTGTTGACTCAAAAGAACATAGCAAGCATTATGCAACTATTTTGTTGTTGGAATAACACTGTCAATCTTTACAGCCTTCAGGAAAGACAGCGTGACTGAGTATGATTGGCTTTACACTAGCACAGCACCTCACATCCAAATACTTCATGGAGACAATAGAATCTTCCCTTTCTATAGAATCAAACCTTCATTTCTGGTACACATGTAGATTAACGCTGTGTTTAAGGTACCTGATACTTTCTACTTTCCATAAAAAGGGAGTGATTCATTTAATAAAGAATGGTATCCTGTGAAGCAGTAAGATCATTAGGGTCCTGACCACCAAACTGAGATTCAACAGCTGATTTATCCCAAAGGAGAATTTGTCCTGATATTAATCCTGCTGCTACCCTCTACACCAAAAAGTCCATATAAAGAATTGAGTATAAATTGAATTTTCTCTCTCTCTCTCTTTTTTTTTTTTTGAGACAGAGTTTAATTTTGTGGCCCTGGGTACAATGCTGTGGTGTCATCATAGCTCACAGCAACCTCAAATTCCATTCAAGAGATATTCATCAGTAAAGAGAATTTCAAGATACTGACATTTTGGTCACAAACCTATCAATAAGAATATTCATTAAAAAATATACTCTAAAGAGCTTTGAAGAGATGTTTTTGAGGATGAGTATAAGAGAGGAGAGGAGGGGAGGGGATGGGAGAGGAGAGGTTGGGTGGAGGGAGGGTGATTGGTGGGATCACATCTATGGTTCATCTTATAAGGGTACATGTGAATCTCTCTAAATGTAGAATATAAATGTCTTGACACAATAACTAAGAAAAAGACATGAAGGCTATGTTAACCAGTTGGATGAAAGTATTTCAAATTGTATACAGAAAGACTACACTGTATCCATGATAGTATTAATGTACACTGCTATAATTTAATAAAAAATGCATTTAAAATACTTTAAAAAATAGATACATAAAAAAATCCCTACTTTTCCAATTCGTTTCATTCTTTCCCCTGAATTTTATCAGACTTTAACTGGTTTTAAATAACTTTAGGTTATTAGTCCTGGTTTTATGAAACAATTAAACAGTAAAACAGTAGGAAAACGTAATATTTATTCAGTTTTAAAGTTAGCACTCCACATATAGATATTCTTATAGATGAAAGTATATTGACAGATTTAGACCACATTAAAATAGTCCTCTTGATTTTTGTAGTTGGTAGTTGGTTTTGCTCCTATATTCTCAAATTCAGTACATTTTTTGAATATAATGCAGTTTTCTTTGGCATGAACATTTTCTCTTTGTGAATTTTATTCTAGACTGGCTTTCACTGCAAGGGCAGGATAAAATTTCGTGCTAGTTGTTGGCATGGTGTCAATGAGTGATAGGTCACCAAGAGAATATTAGGTTCTTGTTTTGAGAAATTACATTCATGAAAGACTAACCATTTGAACAAGAAAAGAATAATGTAGTTAGACTAAACAGTGTTTTCATTGGGGAGATAGTTAATTTGTTGGAGAAAAAGATATTCCAGGAAGGATAACAAACATTTTTCAGGGCCCAGAATCAGAAAATGATGAGGTTGTTTTTAGAGATATTAAACTTGGCTGGGGAATATTATATGAATATGAATAGAGGACTATTAAACTGAAAGTATAGATTTAGACTTGGTCTTAGAAGCTTTGAATAACATTTACACTTCAATTAGTAGGTAAAGATTTTAAACAAGACTATTCTAGAATAGAATTGTTATTTAGGGAAATTTATTTGACAAGAATGTGTAGGATGGATTAGAAAAGTAAAGAGAATAGAGACAGGAGCACCAATTAAGTAACTAAAACAATCTTCCTGGT
>NW_003852428.1:13748-19337 GCF_000181295.1 Otolemur garnettii | reverse complement strand
CTGTGTACATTAATGCAGTCATGGGGTACAGTGTGCTGGTTTTATATACAATTTGAAATATTTTCACCAAACTGGTTAACATAGCCTTCATGACATTTTCTTAGTTATTGTGTTAAGACATTTATATTCTACATTTAGAAAGATTCACATGTACCCTTGTAAGATGGACCATATTTTTAAAAACAAAATCTGAAGAGACCTGAATCTGGCCTGAGAAAATTTAGACTTAGCAATTCTGAGGTGGTTCTATGACATATTCATATTTCAGTAGATCTCCATGTGATTCTGAGGTATAGTCAAGACTTTGGTGATCCATAGCTGAAGACAGGCTAGTGAGGAAGACTCCCCAAAGAGAGTGCATGCATACCAAGCCTTCATGATGGGCTACTTTTCACGGATTTATTTTGTTCTTTCCAGAATTCTGATCCACAGTATGTATTCTGCTGCCCCTAACTCTGACTAGAGCTTAAAAATCTGAAGTTATGTTTCTGTCTACATCTTGATGACCCAGTCACATAGTTCTGAACGAACGACATGTACTTCATGGCAAAAGGGCCATTTTACCCAGGACTCTTCCCTTTATTCTGAGGATATTCAGACTAAGTAAGTATGTTTAGACTTCCAGAGAAATGTTTGATAAGATTGACAATGGTGATTACTTCAACTGGTTAACTCAGGAAGGATCCAAGTCTCTTCAAATTTCACCAGATAAATTGAATTTTTGCAAAAGTCCCTTTACATTTTATGTGTCCTTGGTATAAAAATATATATTTTTTCTGTCTCTTTCACACATGCATGAATACACACACGCACATGCACACATACACATATATACACACAGAAATCCTATAAAATTTAATTTATATACTGCAATAATTAATTCACCTAACATGAACTGGAAATTTCTTACAAGAGAATAGTTTATATTTTTGGACTTACTATTAATCTCACTATGTCAATTTATAGAGGAACTGTTTTACTGGGAGAATTTCCAAAGGGTAAAATTTACCTTTTATCTTCTTGTGATAAATTAACTTAATTTTCTTTCTCTTTTCTTTTTCTTTTCAGCTTTATCATGAAAAAACTATTATTTTATCTAGTGGAAGTGTTGGTAACCAATGTTGGTGGACTGACTGTCAAGGACATATGCTTTCTTTGGTTAGAGCAATATTTAATAATACAGTATTTAAATTTAAAAGATCTTAAGTGTAGCATGTAAACTCCAGTTCAACACAATTCTTATCATTTTATATAAAAGCCTCTCACATAGATCTTCATATCTGTATGAATCTTGCTTTTTCCTAATGGGATTCTAACTAGAAATACTTGATGTAAGACTAGGTTCATCTATGAACCATAAACAAAGTCTAATTATTTTAAATAAATGTTATTTATACACAATAAACTGTATCAATTTATATGTAAAATTTGATGAGTTTGATAGATGGAGACACCTATGCAATTACCACCACCATTAAGACACAAAACATTTCTATCACCATGACAAGTTTCTTTTATAGCCAATCTGTCCCTTCTAACCTTGGGACCAAGCCAAAAAACTGATCTATTGCTTGTTTCTCTAGATATTCCTAGAATGCTATGTTATGTTATCAGTTATAGTCTAGAATTTAATTTAGATGGTATCATACTGGATGTATTCTTCTATTGCTATTATAGTTTCTTTAGATCACTATCAGTTATAGTCTAGAATTTAATTTAAATGGTACCCTAACGTATGTATTCTTCTATTGCTATTAGAGTTTCTTTAGATCACTATCACATTTTTAACACACTTCTATGTTGTTATGTGTATCAATTGTTCATTCCTCTCTATTGCTGAATAGTGTTGCATCATATGGACATGCCACCTATTTTTCATTCACTCATGAGTTTGCAAGCACTTTGATTATTTCTAATTTGGGGTTATTATGAATAAAATTGCTATGAACATTTGCATCCAGTCTCTATGTTGACAGGGGTATTGATTTCTCTTGGATACTACAGGGAGTAGCCTGCTTCTTCATTTTAAATGGTCCCATACCATATCTTATTTAATCTGAGTTCATTTCAATAAAAATCTATTAAGCAAACATTAGATATGGGGCCTTCTGTTAGACTCTAAGTTTATAAAACATGAAAGTCAAATTTTTTTTTTTTGAGACAGAGTCTCAAGCTGTCCCCCTGGGTAGAGTGCCATGGCATCACAGCTCACAGCAACCTCCAACTCCTGGGCTCAAGCGAGTCTTCTGCCTCAGCCTCCCAAGTAGCTGGGACCACAGGCACCTGTCACAACACCCGGCTATTTTTTTGGTTGCAGCCGTCATTGTTGTTTGGTGGGCCCGGGCTGGATTCGAACCCACCACCTTAGGTGTATGTGGCTGGCACATTAGCCACTTGAGCCACAAAAGTCAAAAATTTTAACATAAAGACATATAATAAATCCATGAGAATAATCCAACTTAAAAAACTACCAAACGGTATGATGATATTTAAAAAAAAACATCTAAAGAAAGTTTCACAAAGTAAATGTCAATGTAGCTTACAAAAGAATCTAGGAAATACCAATAAATATTGATACCATGGAGAAAAAAAGTAATGCCTTTATCTTTAGGGAATTTAAGTTAATTTAGCAGGCTAGGATATAAACTCAAAGTAGAGAAGAGACATGTATTAAGTTTAGACATGAAGCTAGACCCTTTGAATCAGAGTACATGGGAGGGCTTCTAGAAAATATTTAATATGGCTGGTAAAAAACCGTATTTTTGTTTCAAAAAGATTGTGCTAGTAGCAATATAGCATTCTTATCTGGAAGAAATTGAAGGTAGATGCCAAACAGTTACAAGGATTTATTTAGCATTTGAAGCTTTCTTTACTGATTACATGTTTGAGAGAGAAGATTTAATCCTAAATTTTTAAATTGTATAGCAGGGGTTATTTGTTCTTTTCTGGCTGACCAGTTTGAGTTCTCTGTGGATTCTTTATCAGACCTTTGAAGGAAGCATAACCTGCAAAAATTTTCTCCCATTCTGAAGGTTGTTTGCTTGCTTTACTTACTGTGCTCTTGGCTGTGCAGAAGCTACGTGGGCAAGAGACTTGAACAGAAACTTCTCTGAAGAAGACAGGTACATGACCTACAAGCATATGAAAAAAAAAATGCTCATCCTCTTTAATCATCAGATAAATGCAAATCAAAACCACTTTGAAATATTATCTAACTCCAGTGAGATTAGCCCACATCACAAAATCCCAAAATACAGAGGTGTGTATCTACAATCCTGTTTATTGTGCTAGTAGCTATAATTTCTTCCCTCCCAAAGAAAGCTAAAATGTATTTATTTTTCAGTAAGTGTGGATGTGGAGAGAAAGGAACACTTCTACATTGCTGGTGGGAATGCAGGCTAATACGACCTTTTTGGAAAGAAGTTTGGAGAATACTCAAGGAATAAAAAGTAGACCTACCATTCAATCCTGCAATTCCTCTACTAGATATATACACAGATGATCAAAAATCATTTTACAACAAATACATTTGCCCCAGAATGTTTACTGGAGCCCAATTCATAAGTGCCAAGACATAGAAACAGCCCAAGTGCCCATCAACCCTGAATGGATTAGCAAATTGTAGTATATGCACACCAGGGAATACTATGGTTTTGTTTACCTGGGTGGAGCTGGAACATTTTCTTCTTAGTAAAGTAGCTCAGGGATGGAAAAAACCTGTACCACTGTAGTCAATACTATTATGAAATCAATATATAATCACCTACACACTCATATGAATGGTAAAACATAACTATAGTTAGAAAGCAGAAGGGAAAAGGACAGAGAGGGGATGTGGGGAGAGGGAGGGTTTGGGGAGGACCTCACCTAATGTGCATGATGCAAAGGTACATTTCAGAACTCTTAAAAAAATAGTATAATTGTGATGGCTGTGTTAATCAGTTCAATGTAAGCATTTCACATTGTAAAAATCCTTACTGAAGCCCATAAATGCATCAGTGTATGCAGTTATGATTTAATAAAAACAAACAAACAAAAAAAAAGAAATTTTACAGTAGGTTAGGTAGAGTTGTGTTTAATGTAAAGTTTAAAATACCAAATAATTGATATGTAAGATATAAATACCATGTTCTCACATTGTCATAAACTTTGAGATTCCTGGGGACTTAGGGTAATTATGCACAGAAAGAATTTGGCAGCGCTGATCTGAACCTCAGGATAAGTATCTAGTACGTGGAGGCAGATTTCAGATTCACAGGCATATAAGCTACTGCAAAACTTACCTCTGAAGACACAGGGACACAGTGAAGAATCTGAACCAACAGCTTAACTAAACACACCCACTCAGTTAATTTGTCCAATCGTGTTTCTCTTCCAAAAGAGAAGAATTTCCCCAAGTTTAGCATTTTTATACAAAGTTTTCCTTATTTCTCTGAGACCCCTTTATTGAAGATATAAAACTTCCTTTAACCCAATGTGCATACTTTCTATGTTAATTTGACTTTTCTTGAACATGTATCAGCCATACCCTTTGTGAAGGGTTAGGAAAAGGTACTACATTTTTTCCGCTATAGAAGTCCTTGTTAAATCTATGAAGAGTAGTATGGATTGGTATATGAGTCTTAAATAATAGAGTGGAAACATTAAAAGAAATAAAGACGTTTTACAAATGAATACTGAAAGATAAATACATTTTAGCTTTCTTTGGGAGGGAAGAAATAATAGCTACTAGCACAATAAACAGGATTGTAGATAATTTTCAAAATGGAAATGATTTAAATATGATTATATTGCAAGGGCTAAACTGAATGCAAGAGGAAATGAATGAAGTTAGATAAAATGGGTGGCAATTCAGATCAGTTGGTAAAAGTAAACTTGGGTAGGAGAAGGTCATATTTTTTTCTTACAGCTCTAATTCTCATAGTATTCTCCAAAATAGCAGCATCAGTACCTCCTTGAAAGTTTTTAGAAAATTGTCCAGCTCTACGTCAGACCTACTGGGTGAGAAACTGTGGGGTTGTAGCCTAACATTCTGTTTTAAGGAAGTGTTAACCATTTGCACAATTTTTTGCACAATAAAAATTGAGAAGCCTTGATTAAAAATAAAGAGAAAAGGCAAAATATGTGAGACTACGAAGACTCTGAAGGAAATGGAGCAGACAGGTGTAATATGTTCACAAGAAATCATGCTTATTAGTGTCAATGACACCCGGGAATTTGCAGATGAGGTCAGGGATAGAGAAGATGTAACATTTTGATGAAAGTGGTGATTTCTTCATTCTCCACGCCCTCTAATGGAGGGTGAATCAGTCTGCCAACTGCACATAAGAAAGGATTTAGAAGAGCCCTTGAGTGTCCTATGCTGGCTTCAAAATAGCATCATTCTTCAAAGTTACATAATTTTTCACACAAGTTTTCAGTGACTTTTGTTAAGGGAACAAAGTGTGGGTTTTATCTCAGAGCAGTATAACAAAGAAATATAGGCATTTTGATATGACACTAATGTTTATCCCTTCTCTTCACAACCTTCTAAATCCCAGTATCTTTAAAAAAAATTATGACAACTCCTTTTGCGACCATCTCTATCTC
>NW_003852428.1:10730-11761 GCF_000181295.1 Otolemur garnettii | reverse complement strand
GAGAAAAAGCTTACACTGTTATTAGAGCATACATAGCATTATACATGATACAATTTACATTCAAATGCTTTAAAACAGATTAAACTCTACTCAACAATTATTATGTAGCGTCATTACATTCTAGGCTCTGTGGTGGGCACTAGGGTTATAAAAGTTCACAAAAACCTATGGCTCATAGGGTGCTCACAACAGAGTGGGCAACGAGCACATAAGGAATGATGTCATCACGTTTAACAGGTTTGTTAATATGGATGTAGAGCAAGGATGGAGTCCCTGAAGAAAAATGCACTAAATGTGGCTGAGAAGTTCAAGGAAGGGTCACGGGGAAGCTGACATATTTTCCATTTTTCCCACAGTAAGTTATACATTTTTAAAACGTTTCATAAGTCTTTTTATGAAATGGAAAATACAAACAATTCTATGTGTCTTTCCTTCATCACTTTTCAATGTTATATTAATGTGTATGTACTAAATATGCATATATGCCCACACATATATATGTAAGTACATATATACACACACACATACATATATACATACACACACACACATAGCGCTATACATTTTCGGTCAGATACTATCATTTTCTGTCAAGTCCTACACTTCATCTCAGCCAAAAGGCCAAGAAGTGATTTTCTGTCAGGTCCTATGCAAATAACTGGAAATACCAACCAACAAGGAACATAGAGTTTTTCTTGATGGTCTTTTAATCAGGTGAGTTGGTGTCCAGGTGGAAAGAAATCCTTTCAAAGGGATATGCAACAGATTTAAATGTTGGTGTGCAAAGAAATATTAGAAATCTTATTTGTATATATGTTAATGAAGAGGAAAGCAATCAGGGAAATGTGTTGACTGCAGTGTCCTCATGGAAACCCTAATCCAAGTTACCCTCCTCATGTACTCCCCTTTCATTACAGTGGAGATGGTGGGGATCCCCAAGAGCAGTGAATGGTGGCACTCTCATTCTATCAAACACTGCTAATGTGTGTGCCCAATTCCATCAGCCTTTGTACCATTGTTTTTTGTTTCTT
>NW_003852428.1:8999-10246 GCF_000181295.1 Otolemur garnettii | reverse complement strand
TTAGTTCCAACTTAAAAGTGAGTATATGTGGTGTTTGTTATTCCATTCTTGTAATACTTCCCCTAGGATAATGTTTTCCAGTTCCATCTAGGCTGTTGCAAAAGCTATTAATTCAGATGTTTTATGACTGAGTAGTACTCCATGGTGTACCTAATACCAAATCTTATTTGCTCACTCATGAATTTAAGGACACTTTGGTCGATTGCACATCTTTGCTATTGTGCTGTAATAAACTTGAAAGCACAAGTGTCTTTTTCACAAAATGCCTTTTCTTCCTTTGGGTAAATAACCAGTAAGGAGATTACTGGATCAAATGTAGGTCTACTTTTCATTCTTTGAGGAATCTTCACTCTATTTTCCATAGAGATTGTATTAGTTTGCAGTGCCACTAACAATGTAGAAGTGTTTGTTTCTGCAGCAATGCCAGTATCTATTGTATTGGGTCTTCTTGATAAAAGCCATTCTCACTCAGGTTAGGTAATATCTCCTTGTGGTTTGATTTGCATTTCTCTGATTGTTAGTGAAATTTTAATATTTTATTGGCCATTAGTCTACCTTCTTCTGAAAAGCTTCTTTTTGTGTCTTTTGTCCATTTTCTAATGGAGTTGTTTGATTTTCTCTTGCTGATTTGTTTGAGTTCTTTACAGATTCTGGTTATCAGTCCTTATTGGATATACAGCATGCAAATATTTTCTCCCATTCTGTAGGTTGTCTATTTTCTCTATTGATTGTTTACTTGGCTGGGAAGAAGCTTTCTTAATCTTAACAAGTCCAAGTTATTCTTCTTGGTATTTCTGTGATTGTCTTTGAGGTCGGTGTAATAAATTCTTCACCTAGGTTTATAGCTAAGAGAGCTTTTTCTGACATTTTCTTCTAGAATTCCTAGGATTTCATGTCTTAGATTTAAGTCTGTTATTCCTATTGAATTGATTTTAGGTAATGGCGAGAGGTATGGATCTTGTTTCAGTCTTCTACATATGGCTATCCAATTATCCTACCATTTTTGCATACAGATTCTTTTTCCTAGTGTACATTGCTGTCTACTTATTCAAAGATCAGATTTCAATGTATGTATGGTTTGATGTTTAGGTTCTCTGTTCTGTTCCATTGGTTTATGTTTCTGCTTTTGTGCCAATACCATGCTGTTTTGGTTACTATGGTACAAAGTAGTACACTTTAAAGTGTGAAGCTGTTAATTGTTTCATGTGAGTTTTTCAGCAGTTGTTGAAATGCTGATTTTTTGCTGT
>NW_003852428.1:4045-7699 GCF_000181295.1 Otolemur garnettii | reverse complement strand
TGTATTAAAAACAATATTATAACTGGAGTCTCAGAAATAACATAAAATAAATTTGAAAGTCATCACTCCTGTTTTTAAAATAAGAAAAATCTAGACAAGTTAAAAAGTAATAATTTCTTTTCTTGGACCCATCACAGAAGAGAAGTCACACAGCAAATAACAAATCTGAAATCTAGAGAGACAATCTTATCCAGAGTAGTAGAGTAATGAAGATCTGCAATTCTATGCACAGTGCCTTTTTCAAAACACAGGTCTACTCTCCCAAGAAAAAGACTTTATCTGCAAGCAATTCAGAAATTGTATCCCATGTGGTGGAATGACACTCCTTTCCAGACAAATCCCCTCCTGACAGTCTATCTCACTTAAGATGAAGGAAATTAAAAAAATCAATTACAGACCTTATGGGTCTAGATTTTGAGGAAATAGATAAAGGATATTGTTATTGGGGACGATAGTAGGTTAGGGTGGTAAAAAGCTGTAGCATGAATGAAATACCTGTGAACATAGGAAAGCAGAACACAGAGCACTAAAAGATAGGGACATACAGGAACATGAGTTGTTCTCCCCATGCTGTATTTTACCCGCAAACCAACAAGGCTTTGATATGTTAATATTAATGAAGATTCTCTCTTCTATAGGTGAGAAAAACATACTTTCGCAGGAGCACATACTTTATCTTCAAAGTCAAGAGAAGAAATAAAATAAGAGCATTAGGAGGATCTTAAATTTGGTAACTGTATCTAAAACTAAGTTCTCAAAAGCATTAAAAAGAGAAAAATTGCTAGTCAAGTTAACATACATCATTATATTGAACATCCATTTACTCTATTTCCTATTGTTCCATGCAACAGGTATGGATTTTAACAACAATGTTTAAGGCATAAACAAAGTCTAGGGGGAAAAAATTGTGTAGAGTCAAAGCCATCATATACCAGACTTAGAGAAGATTCACCTGTTCAGACAAAGGAGTTAAAATAACTATGATGAATATGTTAAGGGATCCGATAAAAAACAGACAACATGCAATAATAGGTCTGTAGATGGAAGCATAGAGATGGAAACTGCAAGGAAGAATCAAAAGACAATGATAAGAGATGAAATGCACGCAGCCAAAATGAAAAATGTCTTCAATAAGGTCATTAGTAGAACTAACGTGGCTTAAGAAAGAATCAGTGATCTTAAAGCTAGTTCCCTAAGTAATTCATGAAATAAAATTAGGAGAATAAAAAAAACTCTAGAAGATTCAAGAATCATTGGACAGTAGTAAAGGTTTATTATATGTATCATCAGAATGCCAGTAAGGGAATAAAGAAATGACAAGGCAGAAGAAACATGTAAAATGGAAATGATCAAGAATTTTCCAAAATTAATGTTAGACACCAAGTCATTGATCCAGGAAGCTTAGAGAACACCAAGTAGAATAAATACAATGGGGAAAAATGTCCTATCCGTGGTGAAGAAAACCAGAAACAAAAGGAAAGTCTTTAAAGTACTCAGAGACTGGGGAAGCAACTCCCTATAGAAGAAGAAATATAACCACTAAAGCTGACTTTTTATCACAAACCCTGTGAGCAAGAACACAGTGAATTATTTACAGGACTAAAAGAAGAAATCAAACACATACTATTCTACTCTAGATTTATGTGTGCAGGGAATTTACCCCTCATTATAAAAGGGAAGAAATCTATTTTATGAGAAAAATAAGTTTCATTACCACTATACATGTCCTAACAAGAAATATAAATTTAAAATTTATTCATGTAGAAGTAAAATAGTGTTCTCAGAAACTTGGATCTATGTAAAGAAGAAGACTGAAGAAAGAACATGTTGTATTTTTCTTATTTTTTTTTTTTTTTGAGGCAATCTCAAGCTGTCATCCTCAGTATATTGTCATGGCATCATAGCTAACAGCAATCTCCAACTCTTGGGTTTAAGCAATCCTCTTGCCTCATTTTTTTTTTTTTTTACTAGAGATGGGGACTTGCTTTTTCTCAGACTAGTCTTGAACTCGTGAGCTCAAGCAATCCACCCACTTCAGCTTCCAGAGTGCTAGGATTACAGACTTGAGCACAGCACTCAGCCTCTTATCTTGATATAAAGGATAACTGTTTAGTTAAAATAATATATTTCTAGGAGCAGTGGCTAACACCTGTAATCCAAGTAGTTTGAGAGCTGGGGTTTCTTAAGGCCAGGGGTTTGAGATCAGCCTTAGCAAGAGTGAGAACCTGTCTCTACAAAATAACAGAAAAATTACCAAGTGTGGTCTTAATGCCTACAGCCCCAACTACTTGGTTGGCTGAGGCAGGAGGATTACTTGAGTTCAGGAGTCTGAGCTTGCAGTGGGCTGTGGTGATTCCACTGCACTTCAGCCCAGGTGACAAAGTGCAACATTATCTCAGAAAAAAAAATAATATGAACAATTTATTGAGTGATTATAACATAAGAATAAGTAACATCATTGACAGCAATGTCTGTCACAGAGAGGGTGGGAGAGGAATTGAGAATGTTCTGTTATAAGTTGATTGTACTTTGTACACATTAAAATTGTGTTACTTGATGTGTGGTAAGATTAGTTCAAATGTATATTATAAGTTCTAAGGCAACTACTACTTTTTAAGAAGAAATATAATAGATAAGTTCATAGAAAAGTGAAAATATAATTAATCATACATAATGTTCATTTGAAGGAAGAGAAAGCAGAAAAAGAGGAAAAGAAAAAGAAACAAAACATACCATTAAAGGAAAGCAGCTTAGAACACCTCTAACAGTACCACTATATTAATAAATATCACTTTAAATATCAATACCCTAAATACACCAAAAAGGATTTCCAGAGTGGATAAAATAAAGAAACGAAAACATATTTCCTACTTTAAAAAAACTCAAAGGTAAATGCAAAAAGATACACAATGCTAACAGTAATGTAAAAAAAAAAAAAAAAAAAGGCCCAAGTAGTTATATTGATTTAACACATAGTACATTTCACAAAAAGAAAACATTATCAAAGATAAAGAGGATTCTTTTTCTTTCTTTCACTTTTTTTTTGGGGGGACAGAGTCTCATCATGTTGCCCTAGGTAGAGTGCATGATATCACAGCTCACAGCAACCTCCAAATCTTGGGCTTAAGCAATTCTCTTGCTTCAGCCTCCCAAGTAGCTGGACATGTTCTGGCAAACCCAATACCAGCTTCTACAGGTTACCTTCATTAAATGAAAAGGGGGGGGGGCAGTGTCTGTGACTCAAGGAGTAGGGCACTGGTCCCATATACCAGGGGTGGTGGGTTCAAGCCCAGCCCCAGCCAAAACTGCAAATAAAATAAGTAAATAAAAAAACATAAAAAATAAGTTAAAAAAAAAAGGAAAAGAAAAGTGTTCTCCATTTTTTTCTTCCATTTTCTGTGTATCGATAAATGCACATGACGTAGTGAACTATCTTTAGTTATGTCATAAAGATATTGTGACAGTGGATCCTGGAATAATACAAAATATGGAGGCTCGATGCCTGTGTGACCTTACGGAGTCAAGAAACTTGCCATCTTGCCACTCTGAACAGGTCACGCTTTACACAGAATATAATTAAACTTCTTTCTTATCTATGCCACTAAACTATGCCATTAGTTTCTTGTGAAGTGTTAGAATTTGTGGTTATTTTTG
>NW_003852428.1:2198-2909 GCF_000181295.1 Otolemur garnettii | reverse complement strand
ATACCCAGAAATATAAATAATCTAGAAAGAAGTGAAAGATATATACAAGAATAATTATGAAACACTAATTAAAAATCATAGATGATGCAAAAATAAATGGAAAACATCTTATACTCATTGATTGGAATAATGAATATTGTTAAAATGTCTACAGTACCCAAAGTAAGGTACATATTTAAGTGCAATTCCCATCCAGAATTAGAAAATGCAACTCTAAATTTTCATATAGAATTCAAAAACCAATCTCAAGCAAATAGAAAATAAAAATCTGGAGGCATCATATTACTCAACTTCAGATGATACTACAATACTGTAGTAACAAAAATAGCATGGTGCTGGTGTAAAAGTAGACATGTTAATAAATGGAACAAAATATAAAAACCAGAAGTGAAACCGTATAACAACGACCAACTTATCTTCAATAAAATGGACAAAAACATACCAAGGAAATAAATGATTCACTATAAATACCCTATTCAATGAATAATTCTGGAAAAACTGGATAGCCACTTGCAGAAGAATGACATATCCCCATATGTCATAAAATTTACAAAAATTACTCAATTTTGATTAAAGATTTAAATGGATGACCCCAAACCTTTAAAAATTCTAGGAAAAATCCTAGGAAAGACTATTCTGGATATTGTACTAATCAAAGAATTTATTACTAAGACACCCAAAACAAATACCATTCTCAGAATGGCCATTAAT
>NW_003852428.1:1015-2112 GCF_000181295.1 Otolemur garnettii | reverse complement strand
AAAACTGTATGGAGATTTGTCAAGGAACTAAAAGGAGATCTACCATTCAATCCAACAATCCCACTACTGGTTATCTACTCAAAGCAGAAGAGGTCATTATGTCAAAAAGACACCCTCATTCCTATGTTTATCTCAGTACAATCCACAATTGCAAAAATCAACCTAAGCATCCATCAGCTGAGGATTAGAGAAAGAAAATGTGGTGTATATTCCATGGAATACTACTCAGCCATAAAAATAATGAAATAATGTCTTTTGCAGAAACTTGGATGGAACTAGAATCCATTATGCTCAGTAAAGTATGGAAAATCAAACACTGCATGTTCTCACTTACAAATGAAGCTAAGATGTACGCTTGACCATAGAGAGATATAATTGACATTGGAAACTCAGGAGGAAGAAGATGAGGAATAAAACATTACCTACAGGGTATGAGGCGCACTATTAGGGTGTGGATACACTGAAAGCCTAGGCTTCACTGCCATTCATGCACCAAAAAAAAATGTATACCCCCTGGGTCTCTTAAAACAATTTTTTTAATTTCCAGTGTACTTTTTTTTTTTTTTTTTTTTTTTCAGTGTTTGGCCGGGGCTGAGTTTGAACCTGCCACCTCTGGTATATGAGGCCGGCGCCCTAAACCTTTGAGCCACAGGCACTGTCTACTGTGCTTTTTTTTTAAAAAAAAATTTATTTGTTTTTTATTAATTCCATTATGTTATTTGCTTAATTTTACATTTTTAGTAATTATAGGTACAAAATAGTTATGTATATTTATGAAGTACATGTTATGTTTTGAGCAAGCATGCAATGGTAATGACAAAATCAGGGTAATTTTAGTATCCATCACCTGAAGCATTTGTCATTTCCATGTGTTACAAACATTACACCTTCACAATTTTAGTTATTTATAAATATATAATTAGTTATTGTTAAATCGAGTCATCCTCTTATGCCACTGAATACTAGATGTGATTTTCATTTTCTTTTTAGCTTACATATAATATATTAACATGTTTATGGGGTACAGAGTGATATTTCCATACACATAATGTGTAGTGATCAGGTTGAGGAAATTGGTAAGTAGATCATCACAAACA
>NW_003852428.1:0-547 GCF_000181295.1 Otolemur garnettii | reverse complement strand
CATACTTTCCACTTGAACCTGGGAATGAAATGATATTGTGACTGAAACACCCTTGATAGAAACAACCTAGAGAGAAAGATTAAATTACCAACTTGGAAATACATATTATCTAGTCCATTATAGAGGTAGAGAGACAGAGACTCTTCTTTTTCTGTGTTTGGTCAGGTCTTGGCACGTATCTTTAACTGTCGGTATATACTTTGGTAGCATCTGCTTTCTCTTTCATCAACTACTTTGGAGTGATTTATTTATAGGACTAACAAAGGGAGGTGGACTTGACTGAATGTGTGAGTGTGCTTCTATGTTTTTGTATTTGACTGCATTGCAGTTTTTTGAACTCCCTACTATTTTAAATTATCCATATTTCTTTAGCCTTCCGTCAGCATGGATAATCAAGTGTTGAGTTCAGTTATGTGTGGAGTTCAGTTATCAAACATGAATGCCTGGGAGGCATTAATAAAGCTTATAAAATGCTTTACTAAGTATTATTTTATGTTGAATTGAAGGAAATGGAAAGATAAATTTTATGTGTTAAAAAAAATAACAG
>NW_003852427.1:18666354-18668593 GCF_000181295.1 Otolemur garnettii | reverse complement strand
CCATAACGCCTGGCCATTTTTTTTTTTTTTTTGGTTGCAGCCATCGTTGTTGTTTGGCGGGCCCTGGCTGGGGATTTGAACCCGCCACCTTAGGTGTATGTGGCTGGCGCCCAACCGCTTGAGCCACAGGCGCCGAGCCTGTATAAATATTCTGTATCAAATTTTAAAGTATAAAAAATGAGGCTCGGCACCTGTTGTTCAGGTGGCTAAGGCGCCAGCCACATACACCTAAGATGGCGAGTTTGAATCCCGCCTGGTCCCGCCAAACAACAATGATGGCTGCAACCAAAAAATAGCCAGGCAATGTGGCGGACGCCTGTGGTCCCAGCTACTTGGGAGGCAGAGGCAGGAGACTCACTTGAGCCTAGGCATTGGAGGTTGCTGTGAGCTGTGATGGCACAGCACTCTACCCAGGGGGACAACTTGAGGCTCTGTCTCAAAAAAAAAAAAAAGTATAAAAAATGATTAAGATAGGCTTGGTTCCTGTAGCTCAGTGGTTAGGGTGCCAACCACATGCACTGGGGCTGGCGGGTTTGAACCCGGCCTGGGCCTGCTAAATAACAATAACAACAACAAAATAGCCAGGCATTTTGTACAGGTGCCTGTAGTTTCAGCTACTTGGGAGGCTGAGGCAAGAGAATCACTTAAGCCCAAGAGTTGGAGGTTGCTGTGAGCTGTGACACCAAGGCATTCCACCAAGGGCGACATAGTGAGACTGTCTTAAAAAAAAATGGTTAAGATGGCAAATTTTATGCTGTGTATATTTTATTACAATTAAAAATATAATAAGCAAAGAAATCCAATGAACTAACAAAACAAATGGAAAACAAACAAGGGGGAAACAAGTCATCCTCTTTGAGAATATAAGGATTGTGTATAATTGAGAGTAACAGAGTTAGAAAAAGGATGCCTATTAGATGAGGAAAAGAGGAATTCAGTCACTGGCATGTCCAGGTATGGTGTTCCTTAGTGCATCGAATACCAATATCCCCAACATCCGCATCCGCTCATCACCTGGGTCTGAGGTTGATGGTCGATGCCCATGAGAGTGGTGGGAAGATGAAGCAGCATCCCTTTCCTGCAGCACTGACTAGGGGAAGAGGGTGTTGGTTAGGACAAAGGAAACATGGAGGACAATTACCATACTTGTAGTTTAGGAGAGTGATAGTGGTACTGCCATAACCCAGGAAGGGGAAGCTAGAGCCTGAGCAGGTGGTCAAGACAACTGTGAGTTCAGAAATGGACTGGGGATATACAGTTTGGGGATATACAAAGATGTTCAGTTGTTAGTTGATTTGGTGCCTGAAAGGGTGACTGGAGCTAAGAACCTACCTTGCCCCTTGTCCAGCATTTTCTCCAGTAGACTCTGAGTCTCTGGGAAGGGATTGCCTCCAGGGTTCACAGTGTGCATGAACATATCAGAGGCCCCGCAAGTGTTTTGGGAAAGGAAATTGCTTAATTTTGTTTAGATTTTCTTTACCTAATTTGGCTATCCTTCTCTCTTTTTCACGAAATATTTATTAATTTTATAAGGGCTGTACTTCGGGGAATGGTTCTCCGGTCTACGCAGATATTTCTTTGTTGACAAAGTAGAACAAAGGAGAAACTGGTTCGATAGTTGATAGGTCTGTGGATATCCAATGTGTCCCTATGAAGTCACCAAAACAGACGGAGAAAGTTTCCCGAAACTCAGGCCTGACCTGGGAACTGAGGACACTAACCCCTCTGTGCCGGGAGTGGCAGTGAAGGCTGCTGGGGGGTTTGATCAAAGACAGCTTGCTGTCTTGGCTTTCCACCTACACTGCTGTGCCAGGAAAGCCCTGGCCAATCCCTCCCCTAGTTCTTTTTTATCCTCTACATTGGCTTCTTGTCCTTGCTTTCCATTTGCATAACTAATGCACACAGCATACAGTTCCTGCAATTTTAAAGACAGCTGGCCAGCACATCTTGGATGCTGATGTCAGGAAACATCTGGAAGAGGGCTAAAGTTACTGCAGGCCCCACTGAGAACAATGGAAGCACATTAATATGGAAAATTCAGTATGGGGGGGAGTTGTATAAATAAAAATGGCTGCCAGGCCAAATTATGAAAGCCTTGTGCAAAACTTTGTTGGAGTTTGGGCAATAATTCCACTAAGCAAGTAAGTGGTAGGCCAGCCACAACTGAAATATTGCTTTCTTTTGGACCCTTATCATTGAGGCTTTCCTTTTCTTAAAGATTTTCTAGAAGACCTGCCAG